>NW_015554075.1:457052-501870 GCF_001515605.1 Sinocyclocheilus anshuiensis
TATCCTGTCTCATGTAATTTCTCAATCAGTGTTTCAGCCGCGCAAAGACTTCAATATAACGGCTTGTAAACAATACACGTAACGTCACATTTAACTTTTACATTTTGCTTAATATATGCACCATATAACATATTATATTTTTTACTGTTCTTCAGTGTTTAATTTATGTTTGAATAAATCCATCAAGTTTTTATGACAGCCACCATTTAAATGTTTATATTTAAAAAAACTGAATTGAAGTAGAAATATTATTATGTAACTGTAACTTTATTATTGTAAACACTTCGTTAATTTTAACCTTCAATATTATAGTAATGTAGTACCAACTGACTTACATTTTCAGAGGTCTATTTTTAAAAATGTCTGCTGTTTGTATAATTTAAACAGTCATGTGTGCAGTTACACTCAGCAGACAGCATTGATTAAGGTACAGCTAGGCATTGTTTCTCTCAATTACCTGCTTTGTCTCAAACCCCTCAGTTGGTCTAGATAACTTATTGAAAATGGTGAAGCAAATGATGAATGTCATGGTAACAACATGTCACATTGTTAAATCTTGTACCTATTGCCATAATGAAAGGGGTGCTAGCATCCACTACGCTTTCACATAGGCACTGCAGTGGATTCTTCTCCTTTTACATATTCGGTTTTAACTTTCTCTCTCTTTCTCAGGTTAATACTGGAGAAAGAAGGACCTCGCTCACTCTTTAGGGGGCTGGGGCCCAACTTGGTGGGAGTGGCTCCATCCAGGTATGACCCATATGCAAAACACATATGCTAAATAGTGCAGCAGTGCTCATCCACTTTTTCAGTGGCCAAAAGTATTTTTCTCATTTATTGTTCCCATAGGGATTTAAAAATATCCACAAACCAACATTACAAAGTTGGATTTGAGGCAAAAATGTTTAAAAAAAAATAAGGCAAAAAAACTGGTACAAGACTGTGTACTTAACAGATTTAATGATGGAAAGAGCCCAATCCCATGAAGCATTTCAAATGACAATTCAGATTTAAAACACGAATAAAAAACAAACAAACACAAACAATATATTTTACGTTTTTTGCTAAATATGCATATACAGTTAAGTAGTTTGAGAGTGTAGGGAGACTATTATGTCAGGTGCAAAAGGGTTTCTGTTTGGCTTTTTGCTTGTTTTGATTCTCTGATTTGTAGACATATAGTATATATATAGTAATATATAGTAATATAGTATTTTATCTGGAATTCCACTGTTAAATATGATTATTTAAAAGCTAAGTTGAAATAATGCGGACTGATGGTTTCAACAAAAACAAATGCCATCAGTTAACAACCTCATAGCTCATGGTAAGTCTATCTTTAAGGTTTAAGTTATTCAAAATCCATTTTGCTCTGGACAAAACGAATAGGATTTTTACTTCTGGAACCTAACTATAGCTCTCTATTAGCTACAATATGTTTTCTTATTGCTGTGTGTGTGTGTGTGTGTGTATGTGTGTGTAAAAAAACTTGCATCTTTCTATTAATCTTGATTAAATTGAAAATAAATGTTATTAGTAACTAAGATATTAACGTATGATAGCAATAGATTATAGAAATCAGAGTTTGCAAGCATATCTGTAGGAAATTATTAGCCAGAACTTTCATTTTCTGTCACAAACGAATGTGTTTGACTCGTCGGCTGTTTTCATTTCAGCCTTGGAATAATAAACGTTTGTTTTTGGATTTGTGTTCCTCGCTGTTTCCTGTTGGGATTTGCTGTATTTCCTCACTACAGTCGAGATGGAAAAGAAAAAATATTGTTTTTCCCCCTCAGACTGTTACATAAGGGGCCCGTTGGTCATGTCTCATTGCTCTAATCTAAGTGTATCATCACCAGGGGATCGTGTCACTGTCTTATTACGGACTAAACTGACTATGGGCCTTCTGTCACACTGTGTTCTAGTTCTTGACAGTTAAGAGCTTGTAACTCAACTGTAGAGTGGATTCCTAAATCTATACCGCTCACTTAATCAGTTCCAAAACCTAGTGAACTATGAATGCAGCATTTTACAAAAGTAAAGCTACTATGTTCAGTAGCGTTTGTGGGACTGTGATCGCATTCTCTACTCTGTATGAGTCTAGCGATTCCAGTGAATATTCCCTGTCTCGCTTATGAATCAGTTGTGATTTGTTCATTGACTGCAGTGTCATCATTATGCTACAGAGACTAGCAGCTCTCATGCCCTCATTCACTTGAGCTTTATGTGCATGTCTGTGCAGTTTAATCGCATTTAAATTGGTATGTGGGAGATGGTGTTGCAACTAAGCCACTTAAAATGTCTGTATTTCAGTGTTCAGTGCAACCTTTTTATGCTGCAGGAGGTATGTGTGTCTCCATCTGTGCATGTATTTCTCAGCATTCCCGTCCTGTTTGTCCTCTGCCGTCACAGCTGGAGTGGCTGCCTCGTGACTGTTTGCGTTATGTACATTTTAAATGCACACATATGTAAAGAATAAGGCTTGGTATGTGCTTATGCTCACGTACTGACATTAACTATACACTTTAGATCGTAAACCATAATTAATTCCAGTTTTTAGATTAATCCGGTTTGAGATTATTTATGTAACATCCTCCCGTGACGGTCACGTTATTTCATTCAGATGGCCAAATTAAGGCATTCACCAAAATACCGCATTATGCTCGCACAGGATTGGCAGATATTTAGACCGGGTTCTGATTGGCTGTCAGTCAAATATGGAAGGATGCTGATTGGTTGTCATTTTGAAGAGGCGAGAGGAAGCATGTGTTTATAAGCATCTCCTCAGGAAACAAATGGCTGCTTGGCTTGTTGGCAGGTTGCTCAGTGAGACCTTAAAATGTGCCCTTGTTGTGTGCGTGCGAGAATTATGTAACCTAGATTAAAGTGAAGAAGAAAAAAAACCTCCCAGTGAGAAAGGCTTAAATCCTACATTGGAAATTTTCATTTGAATAATCCTGGTGATTTTTTTTTTCGCCCTGTGTGTTTCAGCATTTGCCCTGTCTAAGAAAATAAATCTGGTAGCTAATACAGGACATGTGATATGATGAGCATGACATACTTTTGCCACATCACCCCAGATAGCTTTGTCATGTTTTGTTTTGTTAGAAACTGTAATAATTAAGATAATGTACAGTCAGCCCTGACCCGTCCCTTAAAATATTCATGAAAATAACATAACTATAGAAATAGTTGTATTTTTTATTATTTTTTTGTCTCGTTTGGTTTGGTTTGTTTGTCTGGTTTTGTTTTGTTTGGTATCAATGTTTGTTTTTCTTGTTTTGTTAAAAGCTGTGTAGTGAGGGGGACGATGTACATTCAGGCCTAGCTCTACCCAAAAATATTCATGTGAAAACGTATCTAAAAAAAATGTTCTCGCTAAAAGTAAATACATCTTTTTTTTTTCTTCTACTTCTGATATATTTGTCAGACATAACAGAACATCAAAACCAATTAATGTTGTTAATTCCTGTTTTGTCCACAGAGCAATTTATTTTGCTGCCTACTCAACAGCCAAAGAGAAGCTGAACAATGTTTTTGATCCTGACTCCACACAGGTGCACATGCTGTCCGCTGGCTTAGCAGGTAATAGTCCCAGCTACATCTTTCATGTAAATGCATTTTTGACTTAAGTTTGCATTGGCTCTTTTTTGTTGTATTTCACACACTGAACTAAAATGATACTCACCTCTTAGTGTGCACAAACCAGAGATTGCATCATTGGGGTGTTTATAACCAATGTTTGTCAGTCGCTTTTGTTTTTAGCTATGACAGCCTTATTACGATAAAATGCTTTGTCCTAGTGACCATCTAGTACAAATGGGAGAATTTAGCCATGGTGTTTTGGGTTACCTTTTTCAAGGTATGACAGCATTTTAGACCGAAAGCACAATTGAAGACTTTCAGGATACAAATGTTCTCTTTGAAGCAGACATTCAGTATTTGAAGCTAATCATATTAACAGCGAATATTTGTCAGTCATGAAAAATTCAGTTATTAATTTATAAAAAAGTAGACTTTCACAGAAAGAAAAGTGAAAAAATACACATTTAAAATTTAATTTTCTAAATTAAATTTCTAAAACAAATAGACTCACTTTCAAGCATGTTATATCTGCTTGAAAGTTTGTTATCTGTATTGCAAAAAAGGTCCTTAAAGTTTGGGTTGTGCTTTCCTTTCCCAGTTTCTTTTTTTCCTTTTTTGTTTCCTTCTACCGTTTGAGGGCTGGAGGATATAAGTCATTACATGCCAGTGTGCTACTAAACAGTCTGGCTTCACACGCTGTCTGTGCTGTGTGTAGTAGCGGCCGCTAGCAGGGCGCTACGCTAACATGTAGAGTGCCATGCGCGGTGGGCAGCGGTCCTCGCGACTGACACGGGCGGGATCGGGACGGCTCAGGTAGTCACGTCTCTACTCACCGGTATGATCATGATTCTCCTAATGATAATGATTATTAATAATGATGATGGTTATTTAAATTAATGTAGCCACTGTAGCTGGTTTGCAGTTCTTTTTTTTTTTAACCTCCTTGTGATTACGCAGTTTTGACACATGGCCCCCTTGCCAGCCTGTAACCCTCTGTAAAGGTAAATTCAGTGAAAAACTTCATGCACTTCTTATTTTTTTTTGTCATTTAATTTCAATCCTGAATGCTAACCTTGTCATTCAATTGCAGTATATGTAGGCCGTGTTATTTTGCGAGACAGGAAGCGCATTTGTCGCAACATAAACATTCCTAGCATGTTCTGTCTGTGCGCTGAAGATAAGAGAAAGAGGGCCACACGGCCTGACAAACTCCATCTTGTAGCACACATAGCCCTTACATTACAAAAGTGGTTAAATATAGGTCCCTGAAGGCTTACTATGGAAAATTGGCATCCGATAAGGGACAGGCTTATGAAATATTCATTACATGTGCCGCTCTCTCCTCTCAAAAGCACAGGTGACTTTATTTTTTATTTTTTCCTTTTCTTAATGGCTCTTTGTATCAGCATTGGTTTACAGTTGCCGCTACCTCAGTTCCTGCAACCTGATGCATTGTAATGTATGGCCCACACATTGTTTATCATTGTGGTTAGGTTATGACTGAATCATATAAATCATAAAAGTCACAGCAAGGCCTCTATTAACCACATCAGGCCGCTGAAGAATCAAATGGTGCAGTAATACAGAGCAGTCCAAACTCTGCATTGAATATCAATTTAGTTTCAACCTGAACATTACATTTTTGAAAAATGTTAAACCAAATAATATTAGAAATAAACTAACATTCAAACTTGTTTAAATAAATGCAGTTCTTTTAAACTTTCTATTGATCACAGAGTTCTGAAAAATGTATTATGTATGCCACAAAAATGTTTACTATTTTCAACATTTCTAATAATAAGAGATGTTTCTTAAGCACAAAATCAGAATATTAGACTGAATAATGTTTTGAAGGATGTAGCACTGAAGCCTAGTGTAATGGTTGCTGAGAATTCACCATTGCCATCACGGGAATAAATTACATTTGAAAAATTTTATTAAAATAAAAGTTATTTTAAATACAATGTTTTAAAAATATAATAGTGATTTTATATAGTAATATTTTACAATACTGCTGTTTTTACTGTTTTTTTTATTTTTTTAAAAAGGTGAGTGTAAGAGACTTCAGAACATTTTTTTTTTGCTTCCATTAAAAGAATACATTTTGTTCATTTTTCTGTTTACTTTTCACTCAAATTGTTATCCTAATAATATGATTTGTGATTAAATGCTAGTTATTTCAGACATATTAGTTTTTTTTTATGTTGAAAAAAAAAATTCCCTCTGCAATATGCACCAACATAGTAGTATTTTCAAATAGCAATCTTACCAGAATGTAACCCGCTTCAAGATTCTGCTCAGCAATGATTTTGCCAACAGAAATGACAAGGTTAGCATTGGACTCTTACATGCACTGCCTCTGACCCTCCTTAAAGTTATTGTTGATATAAACTTTGATCCTAGTTTGATTTTGTAGCTGTTTATATGACTCAGCATTGCTGAAGCTCAGATATGATCAAGATAAATAGTGTTACTTCAGCAAGATCAGCTCTGTTCTGTACCTTTATATTTAAAGTCCCCCTGTAGTGAAAATCAAGTTTTTTATGTTATTTATTTGCCTATGTGGTGTTTTTAATATGCTTTTAGACAAACCATGTGCCAATACATTAATCAACACCATTGCTGAGTATTTTCTCCTTAAAACTGTAGTTTCCCAATGGCTGACCCAGAAATGTGGTTTGAAAAAGCCCTCGGTTTGATACGTCACAATCCAATAATCAATCACGTCACGGGATAGATTCCTATCACTAGCATGCAAAATATACCAATACCAGCACAAAACCAAAAATAAATCAGAGCAAAAAGCAGGCGCGAAATAAGAATCACAAACGGCTGCATTCGAGTTTAAGGCATTTTAGGACACAACATCAAGTAAGTAACTTTAATGAATGTTACAGTATTCACTGTAGTTGTCCGCTAGTAAAAACATAGTTTTATCAGTCATTATCCGTGTATACCATTGTTTTGCGTTTACTACAGTTCAGTGGATCAGGAGGTGCTAGCTGGTGTGACTGAGTGGAGGCGGGGCTAATTTGCATATTCATAGATCCGCGTATAGTAAATGAGGCAAGGGTGTAGAGTTACATTCAAAGCTATTTTAAGGCATGAGAACATTTTCACAAGAAAAAACATTTAAATGTCATTTTGATGATCAAAGATAAGTTTTAAGGGATAAAATATTTGACCACAGGGGGACTTTAAAATAAAAAACACTGGTCTAATGATGTCCTTTAAAACTCAAAAATTCACTTTCATCTCGCTCTGTCTTGCTCTGTCTCTCTCTAGCTCTCTTACCATCTTTCTCCGTCTATCCATTCAAAAAGAAAGGAAAATGAAAGCACTCTCTTAAATGTTTGGTATGGAAAGGTCATTGTTTGATGTAATTGGTGGGTGGGGCTTGGTTGGGGAGGTGGGAGGGATTTAATGGGAGGTGGGCAGGGTTTATTGTCGTGTTCCACTCCCTCATGGGTTTGACTTGACTCTGAGGGTCATGTGGACTGCTGCTTGTGAATGTGGTACAGAAAAGCCTGTGTCTATTTTAGGCCTTTACTGTAGCTTTCACCCTGCGTGAGGGTCTGTGAGCCAGCCTGCTCTGCCCCCCATATCTGCAGGCTTCGTCCTGCAGCTGTGAGGAGAGGAGCTTTGCCCCTCCCCTGTGAGTACTCGTCAGAGACACTCTCTCTCTCTCTCTCTCTCTTACTCTCTTGTACCGATCTGTCATCCCCCCTCCCTTCACCAGTCAGTTGCCTTAGGCCTCTTACCCTCTCTAGAGCTTCTACTCTAGCTCAATAGACTTCTTTTGGTTTGTTTAGCCTAAGAAAACACTGACTATTTACACTGTGTACTGTTAGAAACGCACATGAATATTTTCATCTCCAATTGCCATTGTCTTATGCTCTCTTTCGTTTTTTTGTTTTTTTTGTTCGGGGATATTTTGTGCACCCACAACACAGAGTGCAGGCTTTGTGCTTCATTTTGCTGCAGTTGAATAGATAAAGTATTTGTTCCCACCAACATCAGGCAGGCTATTTTACTGTTGCTTTTAATGCTGTTAATACAGTGCTAGCACACACAATAGCAATAGTTCACCCAAAAATCGCCCTCAGGCCATCCGAGATAGAGATGAGTTTGTTTTTCATTGAAACAAATTTGTAAAAATGTAGCATTACATCTTGTTCACCAATAAATCCTCTGCAGTGAATGGGTGCCGTCAGAATGAGTCCAAACAGCTGATTAAAAACATCACAATAATCCACATGACAAGATTTAACATCTTGTGAAATGAAAAGCTGCATGTTTGTAAGAAACAAATCCATCATCAAGACTTTTTTTTTTTTTTTACTTCAAACCATTGTTTGTTATGAGTTTGAGTTCTCCATCCATAATATTGCTTTCTCCAGTGAAAAGTCATCTAGTCTGAATCAGGAGAGAAATATGCACAGATCAAGCACCATTAGCAAGAGTAAACAGATATGTCTATGTTTACAAGATGTTAATTGATGGACAGAAGTAGGGTTGGGAACCGATAACCGGTTCTTATTCAGAACCGGAACCGTGAGCAGTTTCTAAGTTTCGGTTCCGAAAACGGTTCTGGTGCGACATGTGAACAAGTGCTGTGAGCAGCCTTGCGCCGGTGTTTCCCATAAAGGATGTCACAAACCAAATAACAGAAACGCCGCCCTGCCTCTTTAAAGGGGTCATATGATGCGATTTCAAGTTTTCTCTTTAAAAAAGCATCATATGACCCCTTTAATTACTGAGCACATTGTTTCCCATGACGTGCACTCCACAGACGCGCCGCATCTTTAACTGCCGAACACATAGTTTTCCACGACTACGCGCACTCGTGTCTTTGATAAATGTGCACGTTGTTTTGTCTGACTGTACATGTACCGGCAGCAAGCAGCTCCTGCCGCCACTAAATTACATTATATTACACTACATTCAATTAAGGTAAAATAGTAAAAAAAATAATAATAGTTAATTTAAATGGAACAGGAATTGGAACCAGAATCGTTAGGCAAAACTGGAACCGGAAAATTTCTAACGATACCCAACCCTAGACATAAATCATGTGGATTACTTGTGGATTATTGTGATGCTTTTATCAGCTGTTTGAACTCTCATTCTGACGGCACCCATTCACCTCAGCGAATCCATTGGTGAGCAAGTGATGTAATGCTAAATTTCTCCAAATCCGTTCCCATCAAAAATCAAACTCCTCTGTATCTTGGATGGCCTGAGGGTGAGTACATTTTGTTAATTTTTAGTTGAACTATTCCTTTAAATCTCTTAAAACACACATGTAATCTTATTTTGCATACACATACCTTAACGGCAAACATAAAATAAATTCAGCCATTGTTGTGCTAATGTAATTTACTAATAATTTGTCACATCACAACGTCTTGCCAGCATAGTACTCACATGGCATGCATTTCAACAATCACAGCGGTGGTATAATTCACTGCCCATGCTGTGAAAAACAATAATTTGCCTAACGTAAATAATTTTTTTTTTTTTTTGTTATTTGGCTGCTGTTATGTAACTGAATAGTGGTTCTTTTTAACTTAAGACTATTTTCTAAAGATATTTATCTCATTTAGCTTCTACTCGATCCATAAAATACTGTTTAATTCAGTGAGGATAGGACTAAATATTAAATATTTAAGTTACATTGGTTTCAGAGTCCTGTTATAGATGAAAAGCTGCTTAATGCTTTAGTTAAAAGGCCTTATTTACTGCTGTGGCCACTCTAAGATGTGCTTATGGCTCTTACTTGAAAATATTAAATAAGTGCCTAGTGGATCTGTAATGGTATTCCTGACATCCGATAATAATCGCTGTTGATGATGCTGGGCATTCCTGAAGAGAACATGTAGTCAATATCACACTGTTGGTGTTTGAGATTGGTATGATATGCCGAAAAGAGATTCAGATTTCACATTTTAAACTGAAACAAACAGGCCATAAGCATATTTTACAGATGTCCACGGCACTTCTCTGAAGTGTGGAGTTTCTTTAGGGAAAGTTTGTCTGTTTTAGAGTCATTAGACCTGCTGAATGTCCTGTGCTCTGAGTTACTCTGACAATATCACTTCCAAGCCTGATCTGGAACACCTCTTTTTCCCAGGGTTCACTGCCATTACAGCAACCAACCCGATCTGGCTTATAAAGACTCGATTGCAGCTCGATGCCAGGTAATACTATATGCTGTACACTATCATTCAAAAGTTTAGGGTTGGTAAGATTTTTGTCATGTTATTGAAAGAAGTTTATTAGGCTCATAAAGGCTGGTCAAAAATACAGTAAAAAAGTATAAAAGTAATACAGTATTATTATAATTTAAAATGACTGTTTTCTAATTTAATGTCTTTTAAAATGTAATATATTCCTGTGATGGCAATGCTGAATTTTAACAGCCATTACTCCAATGTTCAGTGTTACATGATCATTTAAAACATTATATATTTTAGGGGACATTGAAGGAGGGAATATTATAACCAGATTTCTGACATTTACCGTACGTGTTTGTCTTTCTCCAGGAACCGTGGAGAACGGCGCATGAGTGCATTTGAGTGTGTGCGGCGGGTCTATCAGTCAGATGGGTTACGGGGATTCTACAGGGGCATGTCTGCTTCTTATGCTGGCATATCAGAGACTGTCATCCACTTTGTCATCTATGAAAGCATTAAACGCAAACTCATTGAGTCCAAGGCCAACGCTAACATGGATGATGAAGATGAATCTGTAAAAGATGCTTCGGACTTTGTCGGAATGATGCTGGCTGCTGCCACGTCCAAGACTTGTGCCACCTCAATTGCTTATCCTCACGGTGAGTACTATTTTTTTTTTTTCTTGTCGATTTTGTAATCGTTATGCTAATTTGTTTCATTTTTGGTTTGTAGTTGGCATGTTTATTTGGCAGTTGGTTATTTTGTACTACATGTACTAAAGCTGCACGATGAATCGTTAAAAGATCGCAATCTCGATTCAAACACCCATGCGATCTTATTTCTAATTGACAACGATTCGTCTGCGTCTATTAAACCTTTGACAAAGTCATATAGGAACATTCAAATCTGCGTTTTGTGCTGCCGCTTAAACAAGGAGAGCAGTTACCATGTTTAGGTGTGAAACCGCTTCACAAGCAGTTTTTTCAACCACACAGTTGACTTACAGTCATTCATATGATCACAGAAGTACAGGGATAGAAGTTTATAGTTTGGATATAAATGATGTCTATGGCGGTGATCAGAATGTAGCAAATCATTTGAAAGTAATTTTCACTTCAAAATGGTGCTTCAAATAATGTTTTTTGACTACATTGACAAGTGACTTAAAAAAAAAATGTATTTGTCATTGAATCATTCAAGAGATTTGTTGAAAAATGAGGATTTATTTAGTAATGGAACAAGTGAAGCATTTGTGTCATTGAATCATTCATTTTTTTTATTACAATTATTTTAACTTTTTTTGAATAGAATGAAACAATGTGTTATCATAGCCTCTAGTAAATTACATGTTATTTTGCTTAGTTCAGAATCGTGATCTCTATTTGAAACAAAAAAAACAAACAATCGATTTATCCAGAATTGTGCAGCTCTAACATGAACATTCTTGAACCGTCATGTCGACCCTCAATCCAGTGTTTCCCATACATTGATTTGTGGCGCCCGCCACAAGATCAAAACTGACCACCACAAATAGATTTTCCAAAAGGCTTTGACTTCGTTGAATAAACATGAGCACTGCACGTTTCAAAATCGAAACCCGGTGCGGGTGTTTTTAATATCACTGTATTTCTGAAGGAAACAGACTGTCTTCAGAAAATTTGGGATGTAATTTTCTTTTCATCTTGCATATAATGCCTGATAAAGCAGAGTTTGTGAGCAGAGTGCTGCTTTGTGTACAGCCGTTATCTTTACCGCTCTAAAAGCACCTCCTGCTGGCAGAGAATGAATTTGCATATATATGCCTCCACAAATAGAGTAAGTGTCAGGCGTAGCTCTGGTAAATGAGCGCACGGTTAAGGATAATTCAATGCCTTTAATCGTAAATCCACAGGGAAACAATGTGTAGGCCGAACACAGCAAAGCATATCAGACTTAATAAATCACAGACAAAGGACTGAACAGAAATGGGGAGAACTTGTACAAAAGCGTGACTAATGACTAACTAAAGACACAGGTGAACAGAATGAACTAATCAGGACTACTCAGGAAAACTAGGTCACAGGGACGAAAGCAATGAAGGCAGAACTCAAAACACAATGAACACGACAGATCACCCCCTCCCAGGAAGGCGTGTCCTCACGCCGTAAAAAAGGAACTTCCACCTGAAGAGGAGGAGAGCAAGCAAGCTCTGGAGGGGGACATAGAGCAGGAGAGTAGAAAAACAAAACTGAGTCAAACCGGGGATGGTGGGCAGGTGTCCTGGAGCGGTGGCAGATCAGGATTCTGGCTGGGTTTGAGAACTAAAGCCATCTCTGGGCTGTTTTCAGGCATTAGCGCTACTACTGGGCTGCATTTAGGTGCTGGAGCCATCTCTGGGCTTAACTCGGGAACAGAAGCCACCTCTGGGCTAAACTCAGGAGCTGGAACACTCTCAGGGTAGAACTCGGGTTCAGGAGCCATTTCTCAACTCTGGTCAGGGGCTAGAGCCGCAGTGAACCGTCTCTTCCTTATCCTCCTCTTTTGAGTTGTCGTTAAAGGGAATGCTGAAGTTATCACAGGGCTTGAGGGTGAAGCGGCTGGCGAGCTTGTGAAAGAAACGGTCGGAGGGCTTGTGAGTGAAGTGGCCGGCGGATTTGAGTTCATTGTGGCCAGGATGCGAGGGAGCGTAACAGCCAGGGTGCTAGAGTGGGTTGCGGCCGGCGGTTTCACTGGGCTTAGGACAGGAATGGTTCTGGGAGCTGGATACGGAGGAAGGGAGGCGGATTTCAGTGCTGACCGGACAGATGTTATTGCTGGGTCCGCAACTTTAGCCCCCAGGTCAGCGCTGTTGGAACTCCACTTACGAGCTCAGGGAAACTCGGGAGGATAAGAATGGACTGAACCATTGGCAAGGCATGTGGAGAGGCCAAGTGCTTCCGAGAGGGGACTGGATGAGGACGACTCTTATTTTCTTTAACTTCTAATGCAACAAAATTTGAACCATTTAGATAGTGGATGAGATTAATCACCTCGACCAAAGGTAAATCACACACAGGATACATGCATCAAATAGTTTCCTCATCCAGTCCCATCTGAAAGCACACACTTTGCGATGCATCGTGCCAACTCACCCGATGGGAAAGATCCAGGAAGTCCTCCACATACCTCTCCAAAGGCCGACCATTCTGTCGCAGGTCCCCAGTTCATTTTGGGGAGGTCGGTGATTCTGTCAGGCGTAGCTCTGCTGAAAGGAGCGCACGGTCAAGGAGAAGTCAATCAATCAGTCTTTAATTGTAAATCCACATGGAAACGAGTAGACTGAACACAGCAAAGCATATCCGACTTGGCAACAATAATCACCGACAAAGGACTGAATAGAAATGGGGAGAATTTATACAAAAGCAAAAGCGGGACTAATGACTAACTAAACAAGACACAGGTGAACAGAATGATCTAATCAGGGCAACGCAGTAAAACTAGGTCACAGGGACGAAAGCAATGAAGACAGAACTCAAAACACAATGAACACTTGACAGTAAGTCTGTGGGAAACACAATCCATTAATATCCTCGAAGTCCTGATTTGTAAATGTATAAATTTGTATACATTTTTATGCAAGTAATTGTATAAATGTATTTTTCAGTTGACTTTTCCACAAAATTTGTGTAATATAATATAGAATGAAAGGGTTTGTATTAAATTTTAAAATGCAGAAATATATATTTTTTTTCTTTCTTGTGATAGACTTTTGGATGCTACTGTAAGTCATCTTCCAAATTTTGTTTCTCTGACAAATAACTTTTTGTTAACTTGCTCTCTCTCTCTCTTTCTCTCTCTTCCATGACAGAGGTTATTCGTACCAGACTACGTGAGGAGGGCAGCAAGTATCGTTCGTTCTTCCAAACTCTAAATATGGTGGTCCGGGAGGAGGGTTACAGAGCACTGTACCGAGGCCTCACTACTCATCTGGTCCGACAGATCCCTAACACTGCTATAATGATGTGCACCTATGAGCTGGTGGTCTACCTGCTCAATGGTTAACAGACGGAGAGAGAACAGGAAAGAGAGGGAGAGAGACGAACAGGGTGAGAATGCAAAAGCTAGATGGAGACCGAGAGAGAGATTGTCCCAGGCTTAGACCAAAGGAAGTAGAACAAATCCTAGAAACGCATTGTCAACCCCGACCCCCAAAGGGGGCTGGCTATAGTCTCCGAGAAACAGGGATTTGAGCCTGTCAGACTGGAGAGTGTTTCAAAAAGTATGAGCGATGGTGAACAGATACCCTAAAGCTGTCTGTCCCATTTGTTTCAAAATGTTTTACGAAAAGTCCGTTTTGAAAGGACATTCAAAGAGGAGAATGCTTGAAGAAAAAACAAAAGCCTGAATTGGCTGGGGGAAAAAAAGCTCTTTCAAAAGTCATTTTATCTGAGCCATCGTTTTAATAAAAGAAAAACAAACCCGTCAAGATCTGAAATGACTGAAGGTCTTTGAAGGAAGAAAAAAAGAAGCACAAGAAAGTGGTTTTCAGATGTGGCATATTAGCATTACTGTAAAGGATGTTTTTCTTATTTCACCATTTCATAAAGATGACATTTTGCCTTTCCAGAGTGTTAATTCAAGCATTCTCCTCTAAAGGTCACCTTCTACTCTTTCCAAACTGGCAGATGGTTGTCCGCGCACACATGTCCATTTGCTGTTGTTAAATTGACGGTCACGTGATCTGCGGCCCCTCATGTGCTTCAAACTGAAGTGTTTCTTCGTTAGGTTCATGTTAAGTTTAACCATACTTATTTTGTGTGTGTTTTTCCGATGATCATACCGTTGTCCTAATATCAGTATAGTATATACTTTGGGGTGGTATTTTTGAATTGGGAGATGTTGTCCTGCTTGCGTCACTGGGCCTATTTGAACTGAGATGGAGCGTTCTCGAGTTTATCGCCACCGTTCACTGCTGCAAAGCCTCTACTTGAATCCCAGGTGTCGGCGAGAGCCAGAGATGAATTTAACGATGGCTAAATGGTAGTGGCTAATGTTATCCCTGAGCATGTTGCCTACGAGCATGTTGCCTACAAACAACATGCCACATCGTGACGATATTATTCGTCATAAGGCAATAGTAATTTTTCCACTTTTGAGTGGGAATACAAGCTGCAGAATTGTTCCCACCCTTCGGATTCCTCTAACAGTGGCTTCTGACTGACCGTTTATGCACTTTGTGGCCTGTCTAGGCTGTCTAGGCTGTTTTTTTTTTCTGTTTGGAACAATTTTGATCTTGTATTGTAAAACATAGTATTACTATGTAAGCAAGACAGTGTTTTGCTGAACAGTTCCCTTTGGACGTTATTGTACAGTTCAGTGTTCTAAACTTTTAGTGAAGGATATTCTTGTATGTGTATATACTGTATGTATACATATCAAATATCCAGTGTTCATAACTTAAGTCCTCTGATTATGCAGTAGTATCATTTGAATGACTGCATTTGTTTGATAGATTTATCACAGAAGGATGTTGTGAAATTCATTTGGTCGAATGTTCTTTTTTTTTTTATGCATTTTATATCATTTTGTTTATCACTCCTCATTCTGGCCCTGGACTCGTTGCTTGAAAAGGAGTCACAATAGTTTTTTTCTTTCCAAGTGTTTTCATCTCGCTTGTTTGTTTACATTACTGTTGTCTGTACTTTCACACCCTCATGATATGAAGGATCTCAAACTGTTCATGTTGGTGATTTAGACGTTATCCACATAATTTCCACAGACAGTTCGTTACCAACAATGTTGGCTTAAAATGATAATTTAAGGTAATTATATATTAAACCTCATGTTGGTATATCCCATACAGAGCCTCTAATGGTCCTGTAAGTATCTGAATAGTTTTTTGTTTTTTTTTCAAGCAGCAAAATACATGGTTTTGGCAGCATCCATCATTCATAAGCAGAAGTAATGTGTTTTTATGTTTTCATGCATTTCAATGTCTTTTCTGTCCAGTTCTAGTCCATTTTGTTTTCTAAGTCATCGATATCTGTAATGCTGCTAATGAAGCTCTGGAATTCTGTAATGCTCATTACCACACATTGGATTTCGTTACTCGTAATACACACAACATCATCAGATATTATGCAATTAATGCTGGACTCTCGTCACAACAAATGTGATCTCAGTCTGCGATTTGCTAAATATTGCTCTAATTGATAAACAAAATAATTTGTTTTTGGAAACAGGCGTGATGTTTTAGTGTAATTAGAATAGTTAGACTATAGTTGATGGATTAGTCAAATTAGTGCATAAATAGTTGTGTTGTATCTAAAGTCGTAATGCCCTTGTGTTAGAAAGTGATCACTTGCAAACATGCATGCATGATGCTCTAAGTTTGCATTCAACAAATGCACTTCACGGTCTCACAGAGACTTTAATGGCATTACGAAGAAATTCAAAAAGGCATTTTCAGAAAGTGATGTTGGATGTTGATATTCAGGTGTCAATGTTGGACTGAATGGACAGACTTGAACATTCTATTAACTGAGCCTAACCGATTGACAGAAATATTGAACACGGTGGTCTAGATGAATCATTTCATCTTCATTTCATGTTTAATGGCATATTCAGCAATTTTCATGTGTGGTGTCTGTCTATATTGCGCAGTCTAACATGACCAACACTAACAAAATGTGTAAATTCCCGTTTCTTTTTTTTTTTTTTTTCTAAAAAGTCTAGTTGATTTTATGGTAAATGTGGCCTATTCTTTGCTGGTTATGTGATTTATCATACCTCTTGTTGTACAAACTGTCAATAAAAACAATGGAAAACCAATGTTGTCGCTAATGTCTTTTAAAAGCTAGAGTTTTAATTGACCAAAATAAAAGTCTAAACTGGGTTTGTTGATATCAGATGAAGGTATTATGGTGACCAAACAAACCCTGATGTAATATATTTTCTTTAGTCTTTGTATACATCAATATATCTTTGAATGCTTCAATACAAAGTAAAACAGCAATATTTTAAAAATATTTAATTTAAAATAACTTTAATATTTGAAAATATTTCTAAATGTATTTTTCTCCTGTGATGGGAAAGCTACATTTTCAGCAGTCACGATTCCAGTCTTCAGTGTCACATGATTCCTCAGAAATCATTCTAATATGAGAAACATATATTTTGTGGAAACTGTGATACATTTTTTTCAGGGTTCTTTATTGAATGAAAGGAGCAGATTTGAAATAGAAATCTTATTGAAAATATATTAACTCTCAGTTTTGATTGATCAGATTAATGCATCCTTACTGAATACAACTATTATTATTATTATTATTATTATTATTACTGACTCCAAACGGTAGTGTGTGGATAAAAATAAAAATGTTATTCACATTCTCTGTTGCTGTTGTTATTCGTCTGTGCTGCCAGGGGATGGCAGCAAAGCATAAACATAAAGGATGTTGACTATGACTATGTTGACATACCCACAGCCACATGACCATGGCCAAAACTGCTGTTTGTTTGATTGGTTTTTATTAATTTGCCTGTTTGTTCTTTTACATAAAAAAGAACGAAATGTATGCAGTTCCAAATCTATTACTTGTTACATTTCGGGACTGTCACAAATCAGTTCACAGCACAAATAAAACTGCCCTTGTTGAACTGCTCAGGTTACTCAATGAATGTATATTGGAGAATACACTCCAACATCCTGCAAACAAAAACCTTAAGTTGCCACAACAGACTGGCAACAGCTGTGCAAACATGACTGCAGCACACCTTGACATAAGGCTCTTATGTTGTGTGTGTATATGTGTGTGTCTGTGCGTTGAGAACAGAGTGAGAGAAAAAAGTGTGTGTGTGGGCTAGGCTTTAATCCATGTAGGAGTGACTAATGACCTGAGTTACTAATATTATGGCTCTTTGTGTTCACATCAGGCAAAGCATTCAAAGTCATGTTGCTCCAGGGGAAATGTTTCTAATGACTGTACTGTAAATCACCTTACATGACAAGCATGTGCCAAATGACTGCTGGCCATTAAGACACACTGCAACGTCACTGTAAATTATGCAAAAAGACAAGTATATAATTTGTCAGTACAATCCACTTATGAGAATATCCAGTATGACAGCTCTTCCTTCTGTAGATCAATACACTGAAAATCCTCCATTCAGTTTAACATCATTAAGCCACTGATTTCCACTTTCTTTTCTCCACAGAAAGGTCTATTTTAAGTTAATTTGCAAGGTCGGATACCAGAACGTCCACTGAAGGTGACAGTCACGCAATAAGTGGCGGCGCTAGGGCGGGGCTTGACGGGGCTATAGCCCCATCAGAAACTTGCTTATAAAAATAATATTACCACCCAAGCAAACAAAAATATTTATTAATCAGTGGAAACCGTTCAGATAATATGTTTCAAGACATTTGACATGTTTTCGTCCTGAAATCTCGTGGGTGTTGAACTAGCTAATTTTTTACGCACCTCATCCCAAACCTTCCGTTGCAAATTCCAAAACGTCATTTTAGAGCTAATAACAGAGGCTTGAGCCATTGATATGCAGGCTAATGCAGTTATTAATGCAGTCTAACGCAGTTATTAGAGAGAGAGAGAGCGAAAGCGAGAGGGAGAGATTAAGTGCGTGTGAATACTTGCGTGTTGCGTCTGTGTGTCTCTCAGCAGTGTTCAGCAGCAGCGTCTACTAATAGTGAATCTTTAAGTTGAACTGCTTCAAGAACCTCGCTAATGAGAAATACCATGTAAGTTACCTTTTCAGCTGCGAAACTCTTTAAGTTGAACTGCTTCAAGAACCTCGCTACTGAGAAATACCATGTAAGTTACCTTTTCAGCTGCAAAACTCTTTTATTGATAAATTCGCGGGGCAGCCGCAGCGCTGATGACAAGTTTCTGTCCGCGTCTCCGCGTGTGTGCACGAGTGCGTGTCTATGTGTGTGCGTGTGTGAGAGAGAACGGGACAAAGGAAGTGTGATTTCCATACATAAAAAAGGTTGAAGACATGGAAATAGTTTGTAATTTTTACCCTATTGTTTGTTATATTTATTTGCTCAATTTCTTCTGGGGTTTTGGTTCTTTTACTGTTGTAGATATCCCATAGTATAACAAAAATATTATATATCTCTTCATTGTGTTTGGGCCCCCCTGGACGAGCGAACATAGGCACGTGCCTAGAATGCCTATGGTAAATCCGGCCCTGCTTATAGTGAAAAACATAAGAAACATATTTCTCGTTAAACAGGTTGTTTTTGAAAATCGGTGCACGAAATAAAGCTGCTCTTAATTTTCATTGTTGACTGCAGTGTTAATAATTTTAATTATAGGCCTAGAATTCATTGTATAAATTAATAGACCTGTTTTAAAAAAAAACTTTTTAAAAACACTTTCAATGAGGAAGCTAATAGCCTAAACTTTAATTATCCTTACAGCACATAATGCTTTGATGCGCTATGAAATTATCGCAGGGCAATAATTTCATGTAATTTAATAATAATATATAATTTAATAATAAAAGTAACCTAATAATAATAGGCCTGATAATAAGAAGAATGTAACAGGCCTACATTAATTGGACATGCTAAATCCTCTTAATATTGCCAATTTTTGATGCTTTTGACAATATCTCTGGCTATCGTCGACACATGATACGACCCATCTCAGCACGGGGAGGTTATCGCGCGGCCCCCATGGGAGATATAAACTGTAACGTCAATTTGTATTGTGTTGGGAAATAGCAATACACTTTCCGATGTGTTTTCCGAAGTTCCTGCCCATTTAAGGATACAATCAGATGTGAGTAGCCTACAGATTCCAAAACTAAAAACTGAAAGTCAACTTTCAATTGAAAATATTGCTTTAACCGAGTGAAAAATATGACTGTCTGGTCTGCACAAGCTACTTGAGAACAATAATAAACATTCAAAACAAACAATCTTTTAATTTTCAACAGTCCAATTTATTCCTATTCATTTAAAATAAGTAGTATCTTTATATATATATATATATATATATATATATATTGTTAAACTGTGTATAATAATTATTTATTATTATATATTAATAATAGAACAAAAGTCAAGGCCTGTGCACTCACGCTTTCCAGCGGTTTCTTTATCTTTTGTGGCTGCGCTCGCGCGTGCATGTGGTTTTGTTCGACGCCTTGTTCGCGCTCTTGATTTCCTCACAAAACGTTTAGATATGGATTATTTTCTTCCTTGCTTTGTGTTTGTATCAAACATCGGTCCCATCGTCAACTATGAAATCTTATTTCACTAATTATTTGACCCATTGTTATTTTACACGGAAATGGTTGAAATCTATACTCCAGTTTCTCCACGTATTCCCCTTATCACAATTTTGTCACGCAGACAGTCCCTCTGTGTAAGTTTAAATAGTCTCATTCCTCCCGTCATGTTATCTGTTTCACTTCTCCATTCCCTCTCCATTTGCAGATATAGCTTCATCATTGTGTCGGCTGGATGACTGTCGAGTCCTTATGGAAATGCAAATGTATTTCCCTTCAGGAGAATGTGCCGCTGGTGGGATTTCACTCAGATGGAGGGGATTCTGGCGTTCATTTTTTACTTTGTTAAAAGTCTTTTGTCATTCAAGACTCCATCATGTTGGGAGCCAGCTGTTTCAGTGAGGTAAGAGCCCTTTCAAATGTATACTTTCTTAATGAGAAAAGGCTCGTCTTCAAATAAAATAAGGGGAACTTATTTTAAAAATATGTAAATAGTTTGTTGTGCTGAGAAACTGTTGACTATATATCTACCTATCGGTCTGTCTGTCTATGCACATTTATTCTTTGAAAAGAGATCATGACTTCTGATGTTCTGTGAAAAAAAATACAGTCTTTAAAAACATTGTTATTATGGTGACTGTTGTCACCTTTTGTAGGCCTATACTTCAGTGTGTATAAACTTTCAAGGGAAAGTGAGCACAAAAAGGCAATTTTATGCTTTCAGTGCTGATTTCCTCTATCTCACCTATCTCCTGCACATAGGTTGTCTTACAGTGATCTTGGACCAGATGTACCTTGATAGCCCTGATATAGACCAGCATAATATAGTACACAAACTGATCTGAATGAGCCATATGAACCTATTTGACCTGTAACCCTGATTAATTTCATCTGACATCGTACCATGTGATGTGGTCTTAGTTTTACAAGGGGAACTTGGCATCTTTTTGAAGGTCTGCTTTGAGCTCAGCTGTTTTGGGGTCCTTAGGGATGGGGCCAGATGCCACGCTAAGCCCGTTTTAATTTGGATAATTTGATGTTGGTCTCTGTGAGACTGACGGATGCGCTTTCATAAGGGGTGAAGAGGCTGCACCATTGTGACAGTGCCCAGACAGACAGACTAGTCACTACCGGAGTCCGGTTATCTTAGGATAGCTGGTGATGCTGTTTCTCTGAGCTTTCATTTGATTTTTTACAATTTCCATCTTGGTCTTTTGGTATGTTTCAGAGCAGAGAGGACAGGAAATTATGTGAAGGATTGGAAATGTTATGAACCAGGCTCGAACTGGAATCAATGCATAAGCACCAGGGCACCAGTCTTATTAAAGTTTTGAAAATGTAATTAAAATTGAATTAATAAAGTAAATTAAAAGCAGTTTAATAAATGTTTTATTTCATTTAATTTATTACTAATTTGTCTTTTCAGTGTAATTTATTTTTGTTCATTTTAACCCTATCTTGTAGTTTTACATTTCTATTTTTTCATTTAAAGTTTATTATTAGTTTAATCTATGTAGCCTATCTGTCCGTCCATCCGTCCGTCCGTCTATACACACACAGTGGTGGGCAAAATTATTAGAACACTAGTATTTTCACCAGCTAAAAATGGTTTTAAGTCAGTTATTTCTGTCTTTGGCTGTAACGTGTCAGTAAGAAAAATCAGTTTACATTTCCAAACATTAATTTTGCCGTTAATTGTAATAATCCAATGAGATTTTTGTTTGCACAAGGAGTCTGACAACAGCCAGTGCTCCACACAGAGATCTGATCTCATTATCATCCAGTCTGTCTGGAATGACATGTAGAAAGAAACACAACAAACTGAGACAGACTAAATCCAGAAGAACTGTGGCAACATCTCCAAGATGTTTGGAAATGTAAACTGATTTTTCCTACTGACACACTACAACAAAAGAGAGAAATAACTGACTCTCTCTCTCTCTCTCTCTCTCTCTCTCTGGTAGAGTAAAGCAAAGCAGAACGCATAAAAGGATCTCTGAATTACACACTGGTTGGAAAATGATATTGCTGGCTCTTCTTTCCTTCCGGCGGCGCTAAATATGTCTGAGGTGTAACAGCAGAACAGGATGGGTGAGAGGATGGCTGGTCTTTGTGATGAAAACAAAGTGCTCACTGGCCTGTTCCACGCGTCTCAGATCATATGTTACGCCATTGTCATACATGTGTTTTACATAGCTGCTTATGTAGTGCCTAACAATGCAGTACACTCTCTTTATGAAACATTTAACTTTGCCAGCAAAAAGGGCTGGATATTTTTAATTCTCTTCACTTGTTCCCTCTCTGGTTTTAGATTCGTGTGCTTTTTCAGCTCTCTGTTTTCCCTCGTCAGGCAGGCATGTTTTGAGCTACCGCTGTCAGGCACAGTGGGGGACGCAAGCTTAGCAAGAGTCCACGCCACCACACAGCCCGGAGCACAGACACATTCACACTCCAATCCCACCCATCCAGTCTCACAAACAGCACCATTCAGCACTCTGCAGCCTCACTCCCTGGGAGCCCACTGCTGACATACATTGTGGTTCTGACGCTCGGAAAGTGCCAGGCACAGAACAGAGCACGCTTGACAGAACGCTAAATATGTCTGAGGTGTAACGGCAGAACAGGATGGGTGAGAGGATGGCTGGTCTTTGTGATGAAAACAAAGTGCTCACTGGCCTGTTCCACGCGTCTCAGATCATATGTTACGCCATTGTCATACATGTGTTTTACATAGCTGCTTATGTAGTGCCTAACAATGCAGTACACTCTCTTTATGAAACATTTAACTTTGCCAGCAAAAAGGGCTGGATATTTTTAATTCTCTTCACTTGTTCCCTCTCTGGTTTTAGATTCGTGTGCTTTTTCAGCTCTCTGTTTTCCCTCGTCAGGCAGGCATGTTTTGAGCTACCGCTGTCAGGCACAGTGGGGGACGCAAGCTTAGCAAGAGTCCACGCCACCACACAGCCCGGAGCACAGACACATTCACACTCCAATCCCACCCATCCAGTCTCACAAACAGCACCATTCAGCACTCTGCAGCCTCACTCCCTGGGAGCCCACTGCTGACATACATTGTGGTTCTGACGCTCGGAAAGTGCCAGGCACAGAACAGAGCACGCTTGACAGAACCTGTCCACATCCACCACGACATGGCACAGGCTCCACTAAACTATATTTAAATCGCTGTGTCATACACCTTAAAGAGAGCGAGCTGCCTCGGGAAGAGGTCTTATTTGTTCTTTTGTTTGTTTTCTGTTTTGGGATTATTTTCTTCATTTGAGCACTTTGAAGGTGCAGTCATATGAACAATATTTCAGCTAAATTTAATTGGCAATAGTATACCAATTTATTAAGCACTGCTCACACAGAAGTCTCTTTCAATACAATCAGCTTTCTGTTTTTTGGCGCGGAAATTTCGTGTGAACTTTTCTCCCTCATTCAAAACCCCCGAACCTGCGTTTTCCTGTTGAAATGATTAGATTTTGCAAAGCAATCGATCTACAGGTGTGAAAGCACCCTAAGAAGAATCGCTTTATGTATTCCCCAATTGTAAGTCGCTTTGGATAAAAGCGTCTGCAAAATGACTAAATGTGAATGTAAATGTAAATGTAAAGACAGCAAAGCTTTCATTTGCTGCAAGGTCATGAGTGATTGCTTGCCTTTATTGATGGTGCACTGTTTAGATGTCTTTGAGCACCTTTATGTGCGTTCTTGTCGGTTTGTGTTATTGACTGCTCCAATTTATTTATTTGTAGACAGGTCTCGATTTTATATCTGCAAATGGATGTCGTGTGTGCGTTTGAGAGTGTGTTGTCCTGTGTAATTGAGTTGCACTTACGTCACTTGTATCCAGCACTGGAGTGATATCACACACAGGAAGCAGCTGCCCTTAAGAGGAGAGGCATTAATCATTAACAATGCCATGAGCAGAGTTCACGCAGCACAGCCCCCTTCATCTCATTTATTTATTCATTCATTTTTCTTCACGTTTGGGGGAACAAAACTGGGTCAAAACCTCTTGTGCCCATACGCCAGCACCGACTGATGTGATATTTTTGCAGCTACTCAAAGTACATATCTGAAGGTAATACAAGGTATTGTCTTGTGTTGTGTCTGTAAACTAGGTCTAAATTTAGAACTGAGGCTCTTATTAGGCCCTTATTAGGCTGATAATTTGTGGTAAATAAGCTGTTGCGATTTAGATTCAAGCTATTTTCATAATAAATCATATGCTAAATTCAACTTGGAACAGGTTCAATGGAAGTCACGACACAGATACAAAGATTATACACACACACTAATGCATGTCAGTGCACACACACCTCTTCCCTCTGATGTGTTCTATCTATAGTTTTCATTCTATCTATAGTTTTTTGTTCTATTTGTCGTTCTATCTGTCCATCCATCTGTCCGTCTATCCATCCATTCATTACATCCATCCATCGTGCTGTCTGTCTGTTGTTCTATCTCTCAGTTTGTCCAACCATCCATTGTTCTATCGTTCTGTCTATTGTGCTGTCTGTCTGTTTTTCCATCCGTCCATCCATCCCTCCATCCATCCCTCCATCCATCCCATCCCATCCCGATCTGACTTCAGTATTGATAAATTTGGTCATCATTTACTCCCCTCATGTCATTCCAATCCTGTAGGACTTTCTATCTTTACAACATACATGTAAAAGAAGATATTTTGAGAAATGTCTCAGTGATTTTTTTGTCCATATGAATATCAATGAGCTCTAATGTTGATTGGTTCCCAACGTTCTTCAAAATATCTTCTTTTTTTTTTTCCACAAGAAAGTAAGTACTACAGGTTTGGAACAGCATCGAGGGTGAGAAAATGATGGCAGCATTTTCAGTTTGGATGGAATATCCCTTTAAGCTTAACTTTTTGATGGTGTCATTCAGTGGTTTCCCGCACACAGAAAATGAGAGGATGAGAGAACGATCACTGCATTTTGTTTGCGCCGATAGCTTTGCTGAATCTCGGCTTACACTCCACCTCATATGTCTCTGACTAATTCAGGCAGCACCTATTGATTTCAGGCTGGGTCACCTTTAGCAACACGCTACTGTGCATCAGGGAAGAGAGAGAGAGAAGATAGCTGTCAGTTTGTGTAAAGATCAAGCAAGTAAAAGAGATTGAGAAGAGCTTGAGATAGGGATATGGAGAGAGAATGTAAAAGCTATCGAAAGAAAGGTAAAAGCAGGATTTCACGGTCTGTTCCCCTTACGTACAAACATTTCCTGTTACTTTCAGTCACTGAATTAATTTGAATTAAGTATTCATGTTCCTATGAGTTAAACAATTCACATAGTGCTCATTAAAAAAACACAAGAGTCAAGTCAGTAGAGTTCAAGTCAAGGCTCAACTAATATGCTAGTAGCAGGTGAGAACAAAGAGGAACAGTACTATCCACTCTCTCGAAGGAAAATCGTCAGACTATCATTTCATTGCTGAGTAACCCTCATCAAGTCCTTTTCACCTGCGGAGGATGTGGAAATGACCTGGGGAATAGTCTTCAAGCAGTTATGATGATTCTCTGCTAGCCCACCTAGTTCATGCGTAATACGTTATCTTAGCTATTATGGTCATGCATTTACAGTTCTCAGGAAGGTGTTATTTGATACATGCAACAATGTGATAAACCCATACTTGAGAAGTAACAGGATGCTTGGAATGACGTAATGTAATTTAAAAAGGTTACTGTATTCCGTTACAGACTGAAAAAAGATTCAGTCAGGTTACCTGTACATTTCATGAAAATGGGAATTACTATAGGAAAGAAAAGAAGTGTTCTCACCAGTGTAGGATCTTGCCAAATGTAACATGGGAACTGCATAGGCAGCACTTTTGTCTGTTGTTCTCATTGTCCACTTTTCCATCAATAGAAGATTTACACACTCTCATTTCTGCCTGCAACACTCTTTGTTTTTTCTCCCATCTGAGTTTAATGTATAACTTCAAGTAAGCCCATCATATGTTATTTTTCATGAAAAGTATATACATACTGTCTCTGTGGCGCTCTGTTTGTTTGAGCTCCAGCACTAATAGTTGTTTACATGCACGATTATACTCTGATAATGCTTAATAGCCCAACAAAGTGTCATGTACACGTCTTGTTGATGCCAAAACCAAGAAAACCCCAGATGATTTCAAAATCTTATGTAAACTGTTTTCTGGATTATAATGAGCTGATATTTGATAGTTATCAGTGTTTTGTTGTACATGTAAACACATTTATTGTGTTAGGAGTGCTTGTGATGAAGAAAATTACATACCTTGGAAAATTAATCTCGCCTTGAGGTAATCCTTAATTAAAATAAAAGTAGGTGAATTATGTTAATTTTATATTTGAATTTGGGTGTTTACATATTTAAAGAGTGATTAATAATTTAAAATGATTACTGGAAAAAAAGGCTACGGAAAATTTAAGGATATATACAAAGGAATGGCAAATAACACATTGAATTAAAATTTAAGGAAGAATTTTAAAGAAGAAATACTGAAATGTTAGATTCTTGTAAAACATACCCCAGTAATCTTTGTCTTATTGTTTTAAGTCATTTTCATAGGGTAGTAATAATAATTCTGTAATGTACTCCTGTTCAAAAGTTTAAAATCAGTAAGATTTTTTTAAATGATTTTCATTTTTTTATTTTAATTTTTAATATATTTAAAAATGCATATACTATAATAGCAAAGCTGTATTTTTGGCAGCTGTTACTTCAGTCTTTAGTGTCACATGATCCTTCAGAAATCATTCTAATATGCTGATTTGATGCTCAGTAAACATTTATTATTAGGCTGATAAATGTTATCAGCCTTAATGTTATATAAGGCTGAAAAATTAGCACTGCTTAATAGAGATATATCCAGCTGCAGACCCGCAGCACCAGCAGTTTCAGAACCGCAGCCATAGAACCGCAGCCACAGAACCAGAAGTGAGGGGCGGAGTTATTGACAACGAGAGAGCACGGTGAGTAGTCTGTAATGTTTTTGCTATCATATGTTTAATAATTATCGTATATATTACGTTAAGCATTTATCTGCTAAGTACTTAACGTGTGCTTGGCTTTATTATCTTATATTGAAACTTGAATTTCTTGTCGTACTTTATAGTATATAACTTGTTTCTGTGGATGTTTCGATTAATTTTCAAAGTAATTGACCTTTATGATGTTGTAGCAGTTGATATTTAAAGATTTCTCTATGTTTGTGTCTTCCAGTGCGACATTCCAATCATACGGAGATGGTGGACTCCAGATGGTTTTCTTTGAAAGGTACTGGACATTTCCTCCAGCACACCATTACATCTATCTATCTATCTATCTATCTATCTATCTATATACACACATTATCGTGTGTAATAAAAGCAAATTACCCCTTAAAAACCGTAAGGTGGTGCTACTCTGTTAAAAAATGTAAGCTCCGCCCCCCACTTCCGGTTCTGTGGCTGCGGTTCTGAAACTGCTGGTGCTGCGGGTCTGCAGCTGGATACTATTGGGCTTAATAGGGCTGATCTGTGCGTCACTGGACACGTCTGCGATGCGTTACGGCTCCACGGGAACCGGAGCTGATCGCGGCCGCTCTAACTTTGGCCATATTAGACTACGCAATAGCATTAACACAGGCTTTACTCCTTTCAAACTTTATCTGGAATGTCACCGTTTCTGTCACTGCAACTTCCCGGTAAGGGATAACGGTAACATAACACGCTGATAGTGGGCTGCTTTTAAATGAACATTTATTTATAAAACTAAATATCTTCTTTGGCCATATTAGCCTACTCAATAGCATTAACACAGGCTTTACTCCTTTCAAACTTTATCTGGAATACCGGCCAGCCACGGCACGTTTCTGAAGCAGCTCTCCGTGCTGCTTGGCTAAAAATAGTCATTTGTGATTTGTCACAGCGTGCCGTGGATGACAGAACAAAACCTTGTCGGAGCCGTAAGGGATAACGGTAACATAACACTCTGATAGTGGGCTGCTGTTAAATTAACATTCGCACACACGCGCACACACACACACAAAATCATCTGCCTCATGAAAAAAATGTATTTAAAAAAAAATGTAGTTAATATTTGCTTCATTTATGATTCATTTTATCCACCCGTGACCCACCCGCAAATAATCAGAATGCATTTTTTATTACCCGACCCGCAGATTATCCGCAGCGCCCGTAGATATATGAAAAGCAATATATGTTTGCTGCGTAAATCAGACGGACTTACTGAAAATGCAAATTCATTCTCTGCCAGCAGGAGAGAAACAGAGGTTTCCCCAGTAACGGCTGTACACAAAGCAGCGCTGAGATAACAAGCGCTGCTTTATCAGGCATATAACATGCAAGATGAAATGAAAATGACATCGAAAATTTTCTAAAGATAGTCTTCCTTCAGAAATACAGTGATATAAAAACACCCGTGCCTCGTTTTGATTTTTAAATGTGCAGTACGTGCTCATGTTTATTCAACAAAGCCTTTTGGAAAATCGGTCAGTTTTGATATTGTGGCGAGCGCCACAAATAAATAAATGTATGGGAAACACATCCCACAGCACAACCACCTGAGCCCAACTTCAGTCTACTCATCACCTTAACTTTAACTGCGTTTGTAGCCGGCGCCATAGCCAGACTGATAAACAAACACAGACAGGAAGTTAACTTTGGGCCAGGCGCGTGCGCCCGATGAAACCGTCTATATAAAGCTTGAAGCATCAGAATCGGCATCGGTATCGGCCGATCACCATGACAAGAAATCGGTACTCAGTATTGGCAGTCATATTACTCATGACTCAGAACCCTTCCTCATGAGTAAACTTAAAAATCTGAACCAAATATCCTTTTGTGCTAAATTTCTGTTGCATTTTATAAGCCTGTGACATTTTGACAGAGCTTACTTATATTTCAGCATTATGCTGCATTTGACACCTCTTGAGTATACAGTGCACAGAAAAATAGGAAGCTCTTACAATGAGGCGACAAGAGGTTAGAAACACAGCTATCAAGCTGCCACAAAACCTGCATTTTTATCGCAGTCGTACTATCAGGGGAGTCATCAGCACTCCAGTGTCGCTGACCGTACCCCGTGACCTAGTTTGCACAGTGCTCGTCATTGGTAAATTCAGGTAGAGCAGATGACGCACAAACCCCCAGCACTCCACACACCAGGGGCCTGGAAGTGCCGAGCTCTGTTGCAAAGCCTCTTGGGAAATTTAGCAGTGAATTGACAGACCTGTTCGGGGAGTGCTGCCATTGTGAGGCGACATGAGACATCTGTAGTGCACTTATTATACCTAGCTCTTTATTTGCCCTACTTTTTTGCCTCTGGTCTTCATACATTTCCTTCTCTGCTGTCTCCACCACACTTATCTTTCCATATCATGGAAGCCATTCTCGCCGTGCACGGTGCTACTATCTTCCTATGCCATCATTTTACAGTTGTCATGGAAACATAAAAAATTCTTTGCGCAAAGGTTTCAGGGTCAAGATGGAAACGAGATCCTTTATTTCCCTTCCTTTCTCTTCAGTGTGAAAATTTGAATGATTTTTGAACATATTGATTAGCCCTAACTTATGAGCCTAATGAATTTGTTTTGTTACCTGCGCACATATTTCCTACCAAATGCCCATCTGGTTTACAAAACAAATTATAAATCAATAGCTCGATAACATATCAAGGTCAATTACATAAAAATTAAGCCATAAAATTCTGTGGCGCCATTTCATATTGATGCTTTTACCTTCACATAGATTTACAATGCGCTATCTTTTATGAATGTACAAAGCAGCAGTTGTTGTACTTTAAGTTCTGTCCTTACTACTGCTAAAAAAGCTTCATGAAATTAAATATTATTTTTCTATCTAGTCTGAGGCAAATTTCAGAACCTTTGAAATTTCAATCACAAAATGAAAAGCAGCCAAATACAGCTCTGTTACTAATCATTATACATCTTCTGACAAAGAGATATAATTGTATTTATTTTAATTAAAAAAGTGTTATTTTAACACAGTGCTATTTTAGTATTAGTACTAGATAACATTATAGTATTAATATTTGCCATTAGCTTTTATTTTATGTTACATTTTTGTCGTTTGTATCTTTTTTTTTTTTTAAGATTTTAGTTTAGTTTAGCTTAGTTTTGGTTTTAGCAGATTAACTTACCTTATTTTAATTTTAGTTCTCAAAGCAACATTTCGTATATGTTCTTATTTTTTTATATACTATCTTATTTTTTAAATTTAAGTTTTCCACCTAACATTTGTGTTTTGGTAACACTTTAGGATAAGGAACACATATTCACTGTCAACTAAGAATTTTCCCTTAACAAACTCCTCCTTATTAATAGTTAATAAAGTAGTTATTATGTTTACTGTAGGTATGGGGTAGGATTAAGGGATCTAAAATATGACCATGCAAAATAAGGCATTAATATGTGCTTTATAAGTACTAATAAAATGCTAGTAATATGCATGCTAATAAGCAATTAGTTAATAGAGAGAACTGGTCCTTAAAATAAAGTATTACCTGTGTTATTTCAGTAAATGAAATTTTTTTATAGATTTATTAAAATATCTATTCAATAGCCCCCCTGGTGCAAATGCTAAAATTTCTGCATAAATGTTTTGTCTTCATTTTTTCGACCTGACCTGCATGAAGAAGGCATGTGACCTTTGGTGATCTCTGATCCGTGTTTGTTTGTTTATATGTGCATTCCTTTAACCATGATGGAGTATGTGTCTTGCTCAGGCACAGCAGACGCTCCAGCCATGCTGTTTGGAGCGACAGTCACCTTTCATCCATTCCCAAATGAACATTCATTTACACAGTCAATGACAGCGACGTTGATTATTGAAAGTAAAGGTTGACAGTGACAAGCTCAGTCTATAATCAGGCCTTTTGTGCTTCACTGTGTCCAATAAGCAAGTGTGTATTCAATGATCAGCCTCATTATGTTTTTACGCATCATTAATTTTTTCACCTTTTCATCAGAATCTTTTTGAATAGCATTTGATCTCCATGGTGGCTGTCCATGTGTTTTATGAAGTGAAAGAAGGATTCAGCTGTTCTGAAGGAGTTGTTAAAGGTCCCATGACATGCTGCTTTTTGGATGCTTTTATATAGGCCTAAGTGGTCCCTAGTACTGTATCTGAAGTCTCTTTCCCGAAATTCAGCCTTGGTGCAGAATTTCAGCCACTACGAGCCAGTCCCACACTGAGCTTTCCTTAGGACGTGCCATTTCTGTGTCTGTAGCTTTTAAAAAACCTCATAAAGTGACATTTTCATGCCATGGGACCTTTAAGATCATTACACCATTGAGGTACACTTTAGTGTTTTGGTATCATGAGGTCGACAGATTTCTGGAGGGAATACAGATTTCAGAAGTGCTTTTAAACATTTTTTCCCTTATTTTCCTATTAGTAAGAGGTGAAGACTTGAAGTAAATTTTTACATGTGGTCTCTTAAAGGAGAATAATCTCCGGTGTCCCCAGAATGTGTCTGTGAAGTTTCAGCTCAAAATACCCCACAGATAATTTATTATATCATTTTGAAAATGTTTCCCTTATTTTCCTATTAGTAAGAGGTGAAGACTTGAAGTAAATTTTTACATGTGGTCTCTTAAAGGAGAATAATCTCCGGTGTCCCCAGAATGTGTCTGTGAAGTTTCAGCTCAAAATACCCCACATATCATTTATTATATCATTTTGAAAATGCCTATTTTGTGTGGAAGCAGAATCACACTGTTTTTGTGCATGTCTCTTTAAATACAAATGAGCTGCTGCTCCCCACCCCCTTTTCCAGAATAGGGCTGTGCCTTTACCAGTGTTGCCAAATTGAGTGGGTTCCCTGGGGATTTTTTTGGTAACGTCAGACTGGAAAAAATGCGTTGGGCGGGTTGATAAAATTTGAGCTGCTTTTTGATACAACTGGCGGGTGTTTCAGTTTCCGCGCTTGCAACGCAGGAAATTCCCGTAAATATTTCAGCGTAAAAAGATGCTCGGGACAGATGACAGAATGTATCATTTGCGTGTGCTTTTGAGTCTTACAATTTTAAACTGTAAGACCGCTTTCTGTGAGCTCACACCCAAAGCGCGCATACATAGAGCCGCATCTGAGAGCGTGCGACTACAGAATAACATTGTGTTGCGCCTTATTGCGTGTAAACGGCCAAATACATACACAATTGTCAAAATGCCCGTCTTGATGAGTATTCACGTAAACAGTCGATTTATACTAAACATTGTCAGTATATAGGCCATTAAGTGAATGTGAACAGTTGAGAAACAAAACTTATGTGTAACAGTTAGATCCGTGCATGAGGTCTTAAAGAGACAGCTGTCACGAATCCAGTCTATGGACTTCCGTTTGTTCACCACCAGAGGTCATTATCAACCACATGGACCCTCACACTACACAGACTGTCACACTTACCCTGGACTTCAGTTCACATAATCCATTTCACTCTGATTACGCCCACGGCTGCAGCCAATCACACACCCTACATAAGCCATGGACTTCCTCTCTCTCACTGCCGAGTATTGTTTAGCGTGTATCGCTCACCTAGTGATAGCTACGTTACTGAGCCAGTTTTCTGCCCTAGTTGGTAGTTCTTAGTTCTTATTCTAGTCTAGTCTTGTAATTGCCTGTTACCTGATTCTTGCCTGTGTTTCTTGGATTTACCCTTTGCCTTTCTGTTTCGGACTGTGTTTGCACCTCGCCTGGACTATTGCTTGTGTTATTGGATTTCCTCTCTTGTCAAGCCCTCTGGATTACGTTCGCTGTCGACTGACTCACACCCGTTTTGGATTACTCTTTTGTCTTGCCCTCAATATACCTGTTTGCCATTGTCAGAACCGTGCCTTTTTTATGACCGCGCCTTTGAATAAAGCTTTGCAGATGGACCCGCACGTCTCACGTCTCGTTCGCCCCGTAACAACAGCAACCTAAATAAACCTGCTGCTGTCTGTCACTAATGTTTATTTATACATTAAAGACTAACCAGTGTTATTTTAAAGTTAAATAGATTATTCCGTTTCTGTGGTATTTCTGTACCTGAATATTACTGTTATACCTACCTGAAAAAACTTAAAGCACAGTTCATTTTATTTGTATCTTGTTGTTGTATTTGTTTGTGCCATTGCTTGTCATTTATCTATTTTTATTGTATTACTGACTGTTTACTTGTCTTTTTTAATTAAAATTAATTTAATTCAGAGTTTGAAATCAAAGTTATTTTTAAGTATGTTCCTCAGAATATAAATATGAATCAACAACATTATAAATTGAAAAACACAAATACACTGGGTGACTGTGGAGGGAATTTTATTTATATCTGAAGCATTATATTTGCTTCACTGTACTAAAGAGTGTTCTTTAGACTGTCACTGAGTGCTTCAGTTTGCTTCAGTAAGCTTGAGTTTTTGATGAGCTGAGAGATAACAGGAAATCTATTTGTGTATGTGTGCAAGACAAGTGGGTGAGACAGAAATGTTATTTTAGTTTCTTAGACGTCCTGGCTACTTAGAAAATTATTTGCATTAAATTCTTAGAAACTCATCTGGAGGACAGTTAGATACCTTAAATGGACATACAGTGGGTACGGAAAGTATTCAGACCCCCTTAAATTTTTCGTTTGATGAAGGTATAAATGTTGAGTTTAGGTGTTTCCTCTTTGTCACACTCTGCAGTCAACTTGGATGACTGTATGACTGTTGAACTTTTCTTGCAGGAAAATAAATATTCAAAAGACTTTTGTCTCATACCTTTAATTGAAATTGAAAATTGCTTTGACAGTGACAAAACCTTTAGGTTGGATGATTGTAGTTTAAAAATATGTCTAAAAAAATACCCTAACTCCCCCCTCAAATTAAAAAATCCCCCCATAAGAGCCACCTAAAAAAATATATATTTTTTTTTAAATACACATTTTGGGCTGGTATTTTTTTTAAATGGGCGGGTTTTACGCTGTAGTTGGGCTGGAGATCTTCAATCCAATCTGACAACACTGGCCTTTACAGCTCGTTCCTCAGATCCCAAAAACATCTGTTTGGTTTTTATTATCATGTGTATCGTGTTGAATCACTTCTGATATACAGTTTTCTGAGCGCACACATCCGAAGCACGCACACAGAAAGCAGCTGTCACACGGCATGTGAGTACTAAACTAAGTTCTCTTTCATGTCTTATTGCACTTAAACTGTCAAATGCAAACAAGTTTATGTTAAAAACAAACAAGTTACAAAAACAGTTGGTTATGTCTGTGAAGGTAAACAGCTAGGAAAGAAATCGTATGTTTATATTAGATCTGTGTGGCGACAGCATAATATACAGTAAATAAATCAATAAATCCACTGCTTTCTTGTCTCCTCTGAGGCTGGGACTCTAAATAGTGTTCTGTGCTCATCAGTGCAGCCAAAGACAGAACAGTTAGCAAACTTAGGATGCATTGCTCGATCATTTGCCAAGGCATTAGAATCGGTACACCATTGTTGCTTGTGAAAATACAATGGCGGCACAGTGGGTGGAAACATGCAGATTAAGGAGTGGTAATATTATAATAAGATCCCCTTTCTATGTCAGAGGGGGAGCGAAATCTGAGTGGCTTGTTTTTTTCAGAAGCCTGCAGAAAAAGCTTTACCAAAAAAAAAAAAAGAAAGAAAAATGACTGGGTTGTTGTTTTTCATGTTTTCTGGGTTGGTAGATGCACCGGGGACCCGATTATAGCACTTAAACAGAAAAAGTCAGATTTTCATGATATGTCACCTTTAAAAAAGGGCATGACTTAATGAAATACAGCTGGGCGGAACTGTGTAGGTAACTGATCAGAATTGAATACTAGGGCTGGGTATCGTGTTCGATACTTTTTAGGCACCGACCGAATTGCCTCCATACCATCGAGTATCGAAAAACATCTCGTCGTTCGGTACCAAATTTCGATACCTAAGGGGTTAATCTCATCAGCGTCAGTGAGCCAATAAGCCTGCAGCACTAGCCGGTGTGTTCGACTAGAAGAGGTGCGGCGCAGATCGATCAGTGTTTGACATCCGCGAGACCGATTCGAAAGCGCACGGAGCAGTCTGCTCTCTTTAGCTCTCGTGGTATTGTAATACAGCGATCGGTCTGCACAGTCAGTCCGCGTCAAGTCGAACACACCTACTAGTTTACACCGGTTACACTGATGTGGCGCACACGTGAGGCTGTAGTGCAAATGCGTCCCAGCCCCCTTAGATGTAAGACTACATTTACACTGGTGCGTTTATGTTTTAAAATGAAAACGATCCTCGTCATACTGGCGTTTCCATTGCGTTTCAAGCCAGCTTTCCACTACTTCCAACAAGCGACAGACCGGTCATTCAGTCATTCATTTCCAATGGAGAGTAGCACGGGAACTGCGTGGAGTTCCGATCATATGCAGATGTCCGTTCAAACTAACGTTACACGACCGAACGCGCGTGTTATGTGACCATTCATGCAAACTGTAGCATCATGCTACATAAAACAATAAATAAGATTTATATTCCACTTTTACTCAAAACTCACTTTAAACCACCATCGAGTGTTTGTAATAACTTCCGATTGCCGTCTAATGTGTTGTTTTGGCCATGTGATGTTGCTGAAATGAAATATGTTATTACCTCTGCTCTGACTCTGAATCAGAGCAGCGATCATGGAAGAGAGAACACAGGCAGACAGCGCTGGAAGCTGCTAATGCTCATCAGTAAATCAGTGGAAAATAAATAGAAATCATGATTCTGACTGAGCTATGCGTTTTAAAACGAACACTAACTAGTGTAAATGTAGCCTCAACAAGCTGAAAAATAAAACCAAAGTTTTTTTTTAGATAATGTAATCTTGTTAAAATTGATTTAATAAAATTGGTATCGAAAAAAGTATCGTTCAGGAACCGGTATCGAAGTCAAGGTATCGGTATCTGTATCGATATCGAAAAATTTTTAACGATACCCAGCCCTATTGAATACTCTGTCTGAGTTTATTTATCTTGTGCCTAGAGTAATATTTGGAGGCAGTTTGGCCCTTCCGTGTTTGTGGAGGCCCTTAAGTATGTCCCTTTGTGCCCTTTGATGAGTGTTGCTTTATAAAAGCCAGATGAGACCAAATGAGGCCATGTGTCCCTCAAAATGGTCGCATAGCGTAAGCTGAACATATCGGGAGCCTTTTGATTATACTGACCTGGAGCAGCACAATAAATAATGCAAAGGGCTCTGAGAATGTCCAACAGTGACCACACACACACTCATTCGTAAGAGAGCGAGAGGAGAGGAAACTACACCTTCTGCATATGCATATACCATTGCAAACAAATGTGAGCTCTCTCTTGCATGCGGACACATACTCTGTACTTGTTGCCCTTGGAGATGCTGTGGTCGGAAAGTGGATCCGTAGGCCCTCGTCTGCTGGCCGGGCAGGTAACAGGTGCCCGTGTGTCTCTGAATATTTCAGAGAGAGAAGTAGCAGCAGATAGAATTAGCAAATCAGCCATCCCATCCGCTACTCTCTGTATGTCAGGGCCCAGGGTTGCATTACAAGGGCCCGACACCCACAACACATGCCGGCTATTTGGCTTAAACAGAACAGAGCCTTTGTGGTGATAACACTAAAAGAAAGGAGAGTGGAATAACACAAACACATACATTCTGCCAATTAGCCAGGTTCTGTTTAGTGGTCTGATAAGCCCTTAACAATGCCTGACTGGAACAGAAGAGTTGTTTCTGTTCTTAAGTTGAATTAATATTATTGCAAGGTTACGAAGAGGGCACAGAGCTGCTTTTTTCCAAAACCTAGAGAGCTGCCTACAGAGGTTTTGACACAAAATATATTCCAAAAGGTAGTCAACTTAAGCTGCCTTCTACGAAAATACATTTAAAATACAGTAAAAAAAAAAAAAGGAATATTATGAAATATTATCACAATTACTAAATAAATAAATTTCTATTTGAATATATTTTAAAATATAATTTATTCCTGTGATAGCAAAGTTGAATTTTCAGCAGCCATTATTTCAGTCTTCAGTGTCACATGATCCTTCGGAAATCATTCTAATATGCTGATTTCTTCTTATTATCTATGTTGAAAACGGTTGTGTTGCTTAATATTTTTGTGGAAACCATGATGCAGTTTTTAGAATTCTTTAATCAATAGAAAGTCCAAAAAAGAAGCATTTATTTGAAATTTAAAAAGCAACCATTTAGTGCATCCTTGAATAAAATAATGATTTAATGAAATGATCCTTCGGAAATCAGTCTAATATGCTGATTTCTTCTTATTATCTATGTTGAAAACGGTTGTGTTGCTTAATATTTTTGTGGAAACCATGATGCAGTTTTTAGAATTCTTTAATCAATAGAAAGTCCAAAAAAGAAGCATTTATTTGAAATTTAAAAAGCAACCATTTAGTGCATCCTTGAATAAAATAATGATTTAATGAATTAAAATAATAAATTATTATTTAATTAATTGAATTAAATAATAATTAATTATTTCATGAATTATTATTTTTATTACTGACTTTATAATTAATTTAATACTGCAAAAAGTTTTTAAACAATTGTAAATGGTGAATGTTAGGTTGCTACTTAAATACAGTATGCAGTGATGGTACACTAGGTTTAGGAAAAGGAGACATGAACAAACTGTTCTAACTACAGTGAAAACACATTTACTAACTAAATTCTTCATCAATAAAGTCATGTGACTCAATTCACAAAAAAAAGCTAAGAAAACACATTGCTCTGGTCATGATTGGCTACAGTTGATTAGCCAAAATGATTGACTAATAGCACCTCCCAGAACTGTCTGGCACATTCTCACTCCAGACATCTGCTACTGAACATGAATTTCGAAAAATGTTTGCATGTTCTGCATGCTCTTATGTGTCTAAAGTATTTTGTTATGTTTATAAATACAAAACCCACAGTGAATTCCCTAGTGGCCACTGCTTCGATTTCTATTTCTAATTTACGGCAATTTGCCTGAAAGATGTTTTTGTTCTCTTGAATACATGAGATAGAAGTGCTGCTTTATTTGCACATTGTTTTTGTGATATTCCTTTTATTCGCATAAATTAAATGTGCAGCTTTGATGGAAACAGCAACTGTTACTGTATACCAATCTCATCCATTCCACTTGAGTGCATCATGTGGGGCTTTGTACGTTTTATCCTCATCATTAACCCAAATGTGTGTTTGCTGAGGTATTAGGGCCAGTGGAGGTGGAAACGGGACAGGGTGCATCATCTTATTGTGGGTGGTTTTAGGGTCACACACAGATCAACAGCTGCCATGGGGGTCACAGTGGTCATTGGGGGAAAATAGATGAACGAGAGGCCATTTAGCTGATTAAACCCTGACCTCTTAGCCCTCCCCTGACCTCACAAACAGTCACGGAGACAGAGACCCCCACAGTCACTGTTGTGGACCTCAATAAGAGACAAGGACATTATGACACACAAAGACACTTAGATTAGACAGGACATGACCTCAAATGAAAGGGCATGGAGGAAATGCTGTAAACTCTAAGATCCTCTACACAGGTTGTGACTTTTAATTCATCACAGTGAATCGAATCTTCTGAATCAGTTCACCAAGAAGATTTGTTCACATTTATTCAGTAACTCTTTTTCCACACAGCTGATTTATTCAAAACATGTCTGTGGCTGAAACAAGTCTTTTTATTTTAAACGTGTGTCTTCAAGTCTACTAATGGACTTCTGAAAGAGTGTTTTAGCATCATTAGCATTCTCGCAACAAAGCAAATCTGTAATTTCATCCCTCCATTAACTGCTAGGCATGGCATTTATCATGCAACAGGAAAAAAGACCATAATAGTAGCTTAAATATGAGCTGTTTCAATTATGTCCTTTCATCATTTAATATAATTGTGTGGGTCATCAGTCAGTTTTACATACTCATAATTCTTCAGCCTTCTTTCTTTCCTTGTAGTGAACAAGACTGACTCACACAACGAACTGAATGAACAACATCCCTGTTGGATCCTGTTCAGTCCAGCAGTGAGTTTTTGTTCATGAAAAGGGTGATTGATTCATTGAGATGGCATAGTTATTGGGTTCACAAAAAATTACTCCAGTCTTCAGTGTCAAACGATCTTTCAGAAATTATTCTAATATGCGGATTGGTGCTCAATTTTGAAAACACTTGTGCTGCTTAAGATTTTTGGGAAACTGTGATGAATTTTATTCAAAATTCCTATATGAATTAGAAATAAAAGGCATTTATTTGAAATAGAAATATAACAACATAAAGTGTGTCTCAACTAGTAAATATACCATTGAGATTTTCATTTGTACTCGTCTCGTAAATATGATCATTCCGGCATCATTTGAAGGCTGTATAAGACCTCAGATGGTAGAGGTGGGAAATTGAAATTGAACACACTCATAAAGGAAGGAAGCTGTACCTGAAATGGAAGATTAGAGTGAGACTGAAATATAAGGAACAGAGGAAGGAGATTGAAAGATTTTGGCAGGGAGGAAGGTTGTCGTGCCAAATGTATCATTAATTTTATCCTCCATCCTTCCGTCTAAGCTCTGCGCCACTTCTCCACCACTTAAGGCATTGATTCTGTTCCCTTCCCAAATGTATAGCCTGATGCTGTACTCTGCACATTCAGACGTCATATTGATGTGAAGTTGCAGAATCATCACACCCGGATCGAAGCTAAGAGAGACATCAAATGGAGCATTGACGCTTGTTGCCAGATCTCTAGACCAGTGTTAAAATGAGCTTGTTTCCCGCAACTGGAAGGTGATGTCATGTTTGAGTGGTGTCTGTGGTTTCAGTTCGTCTGTCGTGTTGGTTTCTGTGATTGTGTCCTGAGAGGTTTTATTTGGAATGTCCTGTGTTTGTTGTCTGGAGTGTGTGTTTTGAACTCTGTTTTTAGGTTCATGTTTTGTATGGTGGTTTGTCTTGTTGGCTGTCTATGGTGTGTATGTTTATCCTGTCTGATTTTTTGCTTTGCCCAAAGACACTCCTTTTTTTGTGGACAAATGTGCAAATCTTTATGTCTGTATCCATGGGATTTCTGGGAAATACAACCTCTACACAGACACCCGGTATGAGATCCAGTTCGATATAAAAGATTTTAGTGAGGGCTTTCACATTAAAACATTTTTGTGCAAAGTAGTTCTATGATATGAAAGAAATTTGAAAGAACAAGTTAGCTTTAATATAAAATAGTTGTGTTTCATAAACAAATCTGTGGTTTTTGGAATTTTTAAAGTGATTAAATCATGAATCATTTTCATGCAAATGTGTAAAATGAAATGAAAAGAATAAATGATGATACACAAATAAAATGATGCGAAAATGTTATAATTTTAACTTATAATTTATATACAAGTAGGCTATTATGGTTGTCTTTTTTTCTGAAGATAAATGTCATGCCCAGCAGTAGACAAAATTAAAAAAAAATATGTAGTGCTGCTTTTTTATTTTTAAATTATTCTAAAACTCGTTGTGGTCAAGAATTTTGGTCACTTTTAACTAACTGGTTCGATGAATGATTCAGTGACTCACTAATAATGATTCAAAAGATTTGAGTCTCTGGGATGAATCAAAAGCTGACTTTCTAAACCTATGTGCTCATAAAGAAAAAGCACACAAGTCTGCATAAAAAGGGGTTATATGCCTCATTGAAACCATGGAACATTTGATGTCTAATTAGCCATCCGATTTGGAGGTGAACTAATATTGATTACATATATTTTGATATATTTTGAAGTGAACCACTATTGACTGTTCATTTTGTAGGACCAGCATACATTCATCATTTCTAAATGAGTGGCAAGGGACTGCTGATGTCAACAGAGAACACACAATATTCAATAGAAATACAGCTGATGGAAACAGAAAGGTACAGAACATCAATTTTGAATTGTTCCGTCAACAGCTTAAATTTAAAGAAATTTAAGTCCGTTTATAAGAGTTCATGATAAAAATATTTGTTAACAATAGTTGCATTAAGCATCATGAACTAACAATAAAAACACATTTTTTATATATTTATATAACATTTTATATATAATATTTTTTTAAATACACTTCATAACTATTTATGTGTAGTGCTACATATACTGACAGTACATACAAAACAATGTAACCTGGAAAAAAAAACTTTTGTGGGGGTTCTGAGTAAAATGTCTGTGTGCAGATGGTTTTGTGTGTTTGGTGCGGTGAATGATATCAGTGTGGATCCAGCTGGTCTGTTTGCACCGAGTGCCCGAATAGAGGGGGTTGGCAGAGTTTTCCATGTGCCACCACACGCTGATGTAAGAGGCTATTGTGTCATACACAAAGAGAAGGGTGATACAGTTGCTTCCTCCTGGATTCATCCATCTGTATACGTGTGTGCTGTACATGTGATCTGTAATTTTAATCTGAAGCTTGCGCGCTTGTTAATGTCTGCTTTATGAATATGTGTCATCATATCTGTCACCACACGACCCGCACTCTTTCTTTCATTCTCATTCTCTCGTTTCTCTTCACTTGCGTGTTTGCCATCTGTCCGGGGGCAGTTTTGTAACTGCCAGATGAGCATCCTTTTTGACTCCCCTCTCGTCCCCTCCTTTCCACCCCTCACCTATCTGTCCTCCAGCACTGGTGCTCGGACAATTGCGGGGCTTTGTTTGTAACACGTGTGTGTTGCCGGGAGGTGCTTCCACCCCCTCCCGCTCCAAAACCCTTCTATTATACAAAGACCACTCTGACGGAGCCCCCCTCCCGGTCCGCTGGGCCATTATCTCTTTGTGGAAGGGGGTCTCCCTATTGTCCGATAGATTAACACAAGTCCCTCCCTTCTCTCCTTTTCCCCCACCACATGCTGGCCCAAAAGTGTTAAAATGCCCTGAAGCAGAAAACGAGGAGGCAATTTACACAGCCGGCCACAGCACTGGGTCAAAGAAGAGAGAGGAGAAAGACAATGAAAGATAAAGCTGGAGTAATGGGAGTTTGGTTGGAAACTGCTATTTGAAGCGACACTTCACTTCACAAATTAAACCCCTGTTGCACCAGAGGCTCGAGGCAAGATGCTTGATAAGTGCAGTTTTCTTCCCTGTGTTTACTTTTGAAACAGGAAGCTTTATACTGTATACTGATGGGATTGGTGCTTATCTGTGACTGACCTTTCGTTTAGAACTAGAAAGCACTACAATCGCATTCCAAGAAGTATTGTGAATGACGTGATCAAATTGAAAACAATGGATAAATATAAACCTATTTGTTTAAATATGACGAGTATGTTTTTTAAAAACAATTTTTAACAATATAAAAATGACATTTATTGCCAAAATGCATGTAAATGTAAATATTTAAGTAGTTTGAGAGCATAGTTTGGATGCTTCAATTCTCTGATTGGGTTCAATAGTTCTGCTGTTGAACATGATAATTAAAAAAAAAATAAGTTTAATTAATGGGGACTGGTGGCTTCAACAAAACAAAGACCCTCAATTAACAACCTTGAAGCACACAGTAAGTCTTTCTTTAAATGTCTATAAGTTATTGTTACAAATCTGTTCCCCTGTGGATAAAATGAATGGGATCTTTACATCCGGAACCTGACTTTTGCACTCTATTGCTAGTCAGAAGTGCATGGTGTTAGTGGGAAAGACTTTCTTGTTGTAGAGAGCATTTGATTGGATAAAATTAGTGAGTGCAGGATGAGTCATCAATATTTTTGCTTCATTTTTCTGGACAAGTTGTTTTTATTTTGTCTGTTCAAAGTGTACATTTAAGAGTATATTAGCATAACCTAAAAGCTAACATACATTGACTAAAAGCTGTGCTAAAATATGTGCTTTAGACATGAATGATATTTAAAATCATGTGGCTGGTTATTATGAGTGACTTTTTAAAGTGAACAAATTTACATTTTGCAGATGATATTATGTAGACTTGCAAAATAGAGAAACCCCATTCATTTGGGAATCTCATAACTTGAGGGTGGAATAACCCTTGCGTCTGCATTCACTTGCATCTCAGCTTTCACCCAGTACCAACCTTTGTGGATATTCAGTCACAGTTTCTTTTCCAGTTGGCTGGAAGAAGATTTTTTGTTTTTGTTAAACTAGGTGGCTTGTATATTTAGAGGAAAGGTAAATGACCCTAAAGTACGTCTGGTGCAGTTGATCCTACACAACTGTGTATGTTTTCATGGCAACTTGCGCTTCTTTCAGACTGAGCTTCCACAGAGAGGAGGTCAGCATGTTTGAAAAGGCTGACTGAGTTTTCAGCTAGAAGGTGAGAGGGGGTAGTGCAAGAGCGACTCGCTCTCTCTTTACTGCTGCAGACCTTTCGTTATGTGTGTGGCCTTGGAGGAAATGGTCAGGAAACTCACGTCACTCTGAAAGACTGAGTACATTCAGGGTGTCTCAGAGGGATTTGAGTGCGTTTTGGGTTTGACAGGGCTTGCAGCACGAAGGGAGATGGTGTTTATTCAAGATCTGGAGCTTAACTGAGAAGTGTGCCTGTTAAATGTTTGACCTAAAGATGTGGGGTTAGTGTAGCACAGTGGGTAAAGATCAAGTTTAGATAGCAAAATGTTGTCTAAGATTTATTCAGACCAGAATAGACTTGTCTAGGGTTTTATTTCTTTCTTTTTCCAAGCAGTGCACATCCAGTTGATTGGATTAGAATAGCTATTTGGTTGCTATTTGGCAGAAAAGCATCTGCTGAATTAATAAATGTATGCTAAATACCTACTGATGTGACGTATTGTGTTGGATATCGTTTTGATGTGTTTTTGAGAAAAGCAAGTATCACAAAAGAAACCCACAGTTGTTTTTTTTGTTTTAGTATTTTATTTTATTGAATTTATTTTATTTGTTTTTTCAGAATTATTTTTTTTTGTAATTTTTTTTTATTTAGTATTTTTATTTTTGTATTTTTTTATTTATTTAGTGTTTTACATTTTATTTTTATTTTCATTTTTAATTTAAATGTATTTAGTATTTTATTGTATTGTGTGTTTATTTATTTATTTACTTACAGTGGAATTATCTGTTGTCTGAATGTGTGCATTTCATAAATACCAGGGTTCTATGAAAATATAAATCAAACATTGCGTATGTGATTAAGGAAAGATTGATTCTCATTGATTAAATTTGATTGAATTAAAATAATTTAATTTTCTTTTTATGCTGTATTGCATACTAGCAGTGTAGAACCATTTTGTTTTACCCACACTCTAAAAAACGCTGGGTTGTTTTTTCAACCCAAATGCTGGGTTGAGACCGCTGGGTAAGGACGTTGGGTTGAAAATTGGTCTTGATCTATAACCCAGCGGCCCTGGGTTGGGAACATGGACGTGAAAGAGAGCACGCATGTCACGTTAACATCGGACGACACCAGCGCGAGAAGCCACCATTTTCTCAGCGTCTTCAGATGGAAGTGAGTGTGAGTGAAAGACGGTTTATGGTAAATAAAGATTAAAAATGTAAAGTCATCATTCATTGTTTGAGTCCGGTAGTATCTTGAGATTTCATGGAAGGCGGAAATATTCTGAAAAGAGCTTATATTGAAAAATACGCGGACGCGGATTTCGCCTCAGAAATAGTCTTTTACTGAACGGAAGAGGTGCTTTTAATATAACATCAGTGAGTGTCATGTCATATTTACATAAGATTTTACAATATTTACATTTCTGAGGTGTTAAGAGAGGGTTATTAACATATTTACATGTTAATTCGTTATCTTCTTTTTTGCGGTTAAATTGAATGTAGTTTCCTAAAGGAAACGGCGTTATGTAATAAAGACTAGCCTAATTATTTTGAGGCTGATGAAGTGATAATTGTTAAAAGTAATGTT
>NW_015554075.1:501926-503489 GCF_001515605.1 Sinocyclocheilus anshuiensis
GTTGTTTTTTCAACCCAAATGCTGGGTTGAGACTGCTGGGTAAGGACGTTGGGTTGTTTTAACCCAATTTTGGGTTGAAAATTGGTCTTGATCTATAACCCAGCAGTGCTGGGTTGGGAAGGCGGACGTGAAAGAGAGCACGCACGTAACGTTAACATCAGACGACACCAGCGCGAGAAGCCGCCATTTTCTCAGCGTCTTCAGATGGAAGCGAGTGTGAGTGAAAGACGGTTTATGGTAAATAAAGATAAAAAATGTAAAGTCATCATTCATTGTTTGAGTCCGGTAGTATTTTGAGATTTCATGGAAGGCGGAAATATTCCGAAAAGAGCTCATATCGAAAAATACGCGGATGCGGATTTCGCCTCAGAAATAGTCTTATTTCTTATTTCTCAGTTTTACTTCTGCTTCACTGTAAAACTGTTCTGGCTCTTTTACTGAACGGAAGAGGTGCTTTTAATATAACATCAGTGAGTGTCTTATGTCATATTTACATAAGATTTTACAATATTTACATTTTTTTGAGGTGTTAAGAGAGGGTTATTAACATATTTACATGTTAATTCGTTATCTTCTTTTTCGCGGTTAAATTGAATGTAGTTTCCTAAAGGAAACGGCGTTATGTAATAAAGACTAGCCTAATTATTTTGAGGCTGATGAAGTGATAATTGTTAAAAGTAATGTTTTGCATTACTGGGTCAAACATATAACCCAACTTGCCAAAATAACTTTTATTTGATATATTTTATAACATTTTTAACCCAGCAGTTTTTAGAGTGCAGAAAATCAGCAAAGTAGCATAATTACTTACATTCCTATATGGACGGGTTAGCTTTCCTCGCGTTAGCCAAAAACATATTTTATATAATTTGCGCCATAATTTCAACAGTGGATCTTTGTTTGTTTATTTGTTTGTTTTTTTCCAATTTGAACAGGATTAAAATCACCAAGCAAATCTGTGAAACACAACTCTCCTGACCTTCTAAGGGAAGACGGGTCATGTCCGAATAGGGCCATTTTTGCCTAAGCAATGTTAAATTTGAATATCTCATATCGGACATAAGCACAGAAATGATAAATCCTCATAAAATTGTTGCCACTCAAACTGGAGTCAGATTATCTTTCAAAACAGATATCCGAGCACTGGAAGTAACAGGCTGGAGACTCAAAGCATGCCTGTTTATGAGTAGCTCTCGGCTGACTGGCTGAGCCAAAAGTGTGAAACACCATAGGGAGGAGGATGCAGGAGTCGGGGGTGGGGTAGGGGCGTGTCCTCCCCTCTCTCTGTTTGCCTGGTGTCCCTGCTTGATGAGATCAGCGGATCACCTTTCATCATGAGGCAGCTCTCACGCTGCTGCTCGCACTGCCGTCTGTCCTCTTTCTCTCTCTCCTTCCCCATATCTCTCTTTCGGGCCGCCGAGCTGGAGTTCGGAGCCACAACACAGGACGGAGTAAGGAGTGCGGAGTGGGACGGAGGCTGCCACGGCTGGGATTAACCTCAGGGAGAGGGTGGGGGGGGGTTACATCTCTGGGGAGAAGCTTCTTTTCTCCTTCCTCAGTAGG
>NW_015554075.1:503986-506846 GCF_001515605.1 Sinocyclocheilus anshuiensis
GTTACATCTCTGGGGAGAAGCTTCTTTTATCCTTCCTCAGTAGGGAGACACAGAGAAAAGAGAAATAACTAGTGTGCGCTTCTTCTCACAAAGAGAGGAGCTCCTTTCGTCCTTTATTCCAGCGTTTTTTTCCCTGAACGGGCAACAACAGGGGAGTTCTGCCGGGGAGACCATTGCAACCGGGTCGGTGTAAGCGGCATGCGTTTGTGTGTGTTTGAGCGTATTGAAGAACTTGATGTATGTCTACTTGTGTGAGGAAACTATCCTGTGATTTTTAATTTCTTCCCTTCTTGCTTTAGGCTGTTTGGGTTACCTCATGTGCACTCTTTCTTTCTAGCTCCCGCTTTCTGGCATTCCCCGTTGTCTTTTATTCCTCTAATAGAGGTTTGATCCTCTGAGGTTTGATCCACCCTGGAATGAAGAACTTGATGTATGTCTACTTGTGTGAGGAAACTATCCTGTGATTTTTAATTTCTTCCCTTCTTGCTTTAGGCTGTTTGGGTTACCTCATGTGCACTCTTTCTTTCTAGCTCCCGCTTTCTGGCATTCCCCGTTGTCTTTTATTCCTCTAATAGAGGTTTGATCCTCTAAATGAGGTTTGATCCACCCTGGCAAGAACAGCTGCCTGTGATGTTTCTAAACCTGGGATTTCCACACTTTAAATACTTTCTGAGCTCAAGGGAGCAGATTCGAGACCCTGAATGCAGCGGTGGGATCATAGGAACGGCGCCCGGGTCCTGCTCTTGAGGATAGTGTGCTTGTGTGGGTTGGAAAGAGAAGTATTTTCACCTGAACCCGTGGCTCTTGTTTTCTCAGCTGCTGTGAGCGATCAGATAAGGTGATTAGAGGATGGCTGGATCTTCTCCTCCCAGAGTTGTGCGTCACGGCTATCGTTTGTCTTTCTCTTTCCTCTGGTTTGGTGTTCAGAGGAAGCGTTCCCACAGCGCTGGCTGACTCTTAGTCCGGGGAGCAGATTTGAATGCTTTTCATTGTGTCCCTCGTGTTTGTGTGCACGCGCGGCTTGTGGATTTGCATGTGTCTGTTTGCACGCGTGTGGTTGTGTGTTTCCAGTGGGGGAATGTTTATGGAACAGACTGTGTGTGTTTTTGTGTTGAGGGCAGTGGGGCATCTCTTACAAAGAAGTACTGTAGTGGTGTCATGGTACAGTGGTGATATCAGATGGTAATGCGGTTGTACTTTTTTTAATTTACAAATTTTACTTGTAAAACAAAAGCCATGATATTAAAAAGCCATGGTCATACTGTGGCGCTTTGATAGTACTGAAAGATTTTACCATGATGTTATCATGGTACATATCAAAGACATAATGGTAATGGTACTTTGATATATCACAGTACCAAAACATACTTGGAAAATCACCATGGTACATGAATGCCATTAGTAACCGTTACTATGTTATGTACTATGTACTATATTACTATGGTCCATACCCAAAACAACATGGTAATACCATGATGTAATGTCCTGAAGTACAATAGACATACCTTTCTTTCTGTGTTAAGTATTATTTATATACTATTTTAAAGTTCATACTATTTTGCATTAGATTTTATTTTTATATTTTCAGTTTCATTTTAGTCTTAATTTTATGCGCTTTTGTCTTTTTTATATTTCTATTCATCTTTATTTTATTTTATTTTTTTCAGTTTTAGTCATTTTAGTAATTTAACTTTTTTCAGTTGCCCAGGCAACATTTCTATTTTTGAAGTTTTTAAGAGTTTTTTTTTTATCTAATATTTCAGCTTCATTTCATATAACAAAAACATATATATTTTTTTAATTTCACTTAACAAAAATATACCACATACCATAATATGTTCCCTAAAACATTTATTTATTTAGTTAGTTAGTTATACGCTTATTTGGATAGGGACAATACAATAAACATGATTCCAGTCAAAGACTGGAAAAAATCCACTGCACATAGAGATTATGGCAGGCACTAATTTGCATCTCATGTCCCTAGAAAGGCTTTTCTAAAAAAATCAATACATATATAAATAACCAACATAATTATAATAAAATAACTATCTGTACAAAAAATACTAATGTAACAAATCCTTCATACAAAATCCTCGCATATTACAAACAGAATACAGAACAAACATATGCCCAAGTTTTATAGACTCTTCCAATCCTAATAAATAACTAAGGAAGCATATGAAAATTTAAATATGCGTACAGGTCTGGTTTATTTTGAGCCAGTGCTTAACCATCAATGTAAACATGGCTATACCATGGTAATAACATGCTAATACCATTTTAATAGTTATATTCCATAGTGCTTAAAGATTACCATATTCATATACATCGGTACCATGTCAAAAGAGCATGATAATACCATGCCAGTTTGATGTATTCCACAGTGCTGAACAATTATTATATTCACACACAGTGATATTTATATGGGATTACCACTGTACATGTCCTAAAATACTGTGGTATTACCACACTTCTTATACACCAAAGTACTAAAATCTTATCATATTCTTTTTGTATGGTACATGTCCAAAAACCTTGATGATTTCATGTGCCTTTTTGTGAGTGATCTCTGCATGTGTGTGTTGCGAGCAGTGTGGGACAGGGGCACAGGGTGTGTGTGTGTGTGTGTGGGACTAGGAGGGCAGTGGGACTGCTTTAATCACTGAGTGTGTTGTCTGAGAGCAGTGGGCTGGAAAGAGCTGACTCTGGGAGAGCTTAGAGCTCAGCTGTTAGCCGTGTGAAGAGCTACACAACCATTTGCCTTACCATTCAATGTCCCTCCTTTGGAGGGGGCCACTGGATTAGTGCCAGAAGCATTTGTGTGTGTGTGTGTGTGTGTGTGTGTGTGTGTGTGTGT
>NW_015554075.1:506928-539690 GCF_001515605.1 Sinocyclocheilus anshuiensis
CCGGTTTTGGGTTGGGGGTGGACACTTTAGTCACAGTGATAAATGGCTTTTGGGCTGTCAGAAAACCTGGACTTCAATGGCTGTGTCTTATATTTACTCTCTTCATGCACATAGCTGCATCTGATGTTCTTGCTGCATGCAGCGCCTGAAGACTTTTGAGCTCCTAGGCACAGGGAAATTGAACGGGAAATTATATTGCGATATATTTGGAACAGATTAACAGGAAGTACAGGAAAAAAGTCACATTTAATGAAAATCAGATTTAGCATGGCCCTGTCACAAAGGTTTGGCATGTTTTATTGGCTTTTTGGTGACAAATAGATGCTTGAAGTCGACAGTGTTTTATTAAATTGAGTTTTATTGTGGTATTTATCATAGTTATTTTGTGGCAGTTTATAATATGGACTTGTTTTGCTAGACGGAAATAAATATAATTGGATCTTGTATGAGAGATATTTGGAACAGCTTTAATGTATTTATGGCACATACACTACTGTACAAAAATTCAAAGCACAACTGTTTTCAGCGTTGGTTATAATAAGAAATGTTTCTTGAGCACCATATCAGCATATTAGAATTTATGATGGATCATGTGTCACTGAAGATTGAAATAATGGTTGAAAATTCAGTTTTGCCATCACATGGATAAAGTACGTACATGTTAAGTAAACTTAAAACATTTTACCGACCCTGAGCGTTTCAACGGTAGTGTAGGTTTGGATGTTTAATAGCTTTTTGGTGACAAATGCTCACAGTCTGCCATAGTTTATTCAATATAATAGTTGTGTGTTAGTTTGTAATACAAGCTTGTTTAGCTAGACAGAGAAATTGAACAGGGGTTTGTATTGGGATAACTGGAATACCTTAACAGGACATACAGGCAAAATGGCCACATTTAATAAACATTAGATGTAAATTAACACATCCTTGTCACATAAGTTTGGATGTTTTAAATGCTCAAAGTCTGTGGTAGGTTTCACGTTGACTTGTTTTGTTCTGGTATGAATATGGGTATGAAGTATGAATGAGATATTTTTGTCTCTCACACCATGTCCTAGCCAGGCTCAATGACATCAAGCTAAAAATGATTAAATGGAATCGCTTACATGCTAATCTGAGTTTGTGACCTAACCAACAGCAACTGCAACAGAAGACAGGACATTTCAGGGTTTCTATTCCTAATCTGTAGGTATCATTGTGAAATCCCATTTGTCCAAAATCCTGCTCCACATATGTTCTGATTGGCTGTGATTGTCACATCACACATTTCAGTAAATAAGTTTACATGTTGTTTACATGTTACATTGTCTAGGTCTGTTATTCTGACTTCAGTCCAGATAAAGTGTTTGTATGACACTTTGACTAAAATCATCTTTTTAAAGTGCTTGTAAATGCACGTAGCGTTGACAGAAAAATTACTTATCTCTGGTTAGGAAACCTTGTCACATTTGATGTTACTCTTGTGACCAGATTTCACAGTCCTGAATGTTGTTATGCTGTCTTTTCCTTTCTGTTCTCGTTTGAGAATATTTGATATTTATGCTCTATGTGACTGGTATTTTAGGGTGCAGATGAGGCGCGGGTTAAATTAAAATTAGTAAAGTGTCATGCGAAGGGGTTTTGTTGCTATGAGTAGCCGCGCATACGTTGTAAACAGATATCTGACATCTAATTGAAAGCAGCGATGTCATAAGGTTCACATTTATCCTGTCTCGGCTGTATTCGTAGTCTCTAGTTTCACTTTGATGTGACAGCCTCTAAGGGAGATCGCTGGATTCATCTGCTTGTGTGTCACTTCAGAACACATCTCGCCCATCAGGACATGTCGAACAGAGGACTTTCTCTCACACACTCGCACTTAATACCCAGTGTGCATGAACGTCTCGTAATTTTTATTACTAAACACGGCCGTTGGCTTATACTTAATTCCAGAATGTTCTGAACAGAAAAACAGCAAGGCCTGCTTCGACAGATGCCTGTCTGGCGGTGTGTCTCCATGGGCTAGGTCTGTTTAATTAGGACTGTGTAGGTGGACAGAGGCAGGGCATGTCCCATGTGGCCATACGGCTGTCGTCGTAAGGTTCACATTTATCCTGTCTCGGCTGTATTCGTAGTCTCTAGTTTCACTTTGATGTGACAGCCTCCAAGGGAGATCGCTGGATTCATCTGCTTGTGTGTCACTTCAGAACACATCTCGCCCATCAGGACATGTCGAACAGAGGACTTTCTCTCACACACTCGCACTTAATACCCAGTGTGCATGAACGTCTCGTAATTTTTATTACTAAACACGGCCGTTGGCTTATACTTAATTCCAGAATGTTCTGAACAGAAAAACAGCAAGGCCTGCTTCGACAGATGCCTGTCTGGCGGTGTGTCTCCATGGGCTAGGTCTGTTTAATTAGGACTGTGTAGGTGGACAGAGGCAGGGCATGTCCCATGTGGCCATACGGCTGTCTGTCCTGTGCCCTCTGAATAATAGAGCACTGGACTAGAGATCGACCGATATATCGATTTACCGACAAACAAGACAACAACAACTGCGTGCACGGGTACTTGATTTACTGTAGTTAGTAAACTTTATTTAACATAACAGCCATTAATGCACAAACTAGACGAAGGGAGCATAGTTTGCTTTTTGGGTTAAAATAATTTCTTGGTATGAAATTAGAATGGTATGACAATTAGAGATTAGATGGTACAGAAATTGAAATCTACAGGCTAATACACACTATATTCACACAGTCACGTAATGCTGATGTTGTTAACATTAATAATTTGAGAATAAAGTATAGCAATAAGAGATTGACCGATATATCGTTTTACCGATATTTTTCCCGATATGTAAGCATTTTACACTAATTGGATATCGGTTTTGTAATATCGGATTCACCGATAAACGGATGTTTTGAGAATTGCGCACAGGATTGCCATTGCACCATGGCGTCTGAGGGGATAGGAGACAACAACAACGGCATGCACAGGAACTTGATTTACTGTAGTTGGTAAACTTTATTTAACATAACAGCCATTAATGCACAAATTAGATGTATTACATAAATGCCTAATATGCAGTTTATGCAGCTTGGCTCGAAGAAATAGAGACAAACTCACGGAGTCACGTAAGAATCCGTCAAGTCCTGTCCCAATAAAGACGTAACTTTGCGTGAATTAAATAATATGCAGCCATGAATGGGTGCATGTTGGAAATAAAATTGCTGAATTTAATTCGATCTCTGTTGTCTATATGCTCATCATCTCATGAAGTCGGAGTCACGTAGGCTAAGATAATCCGTCAAGTCCTCTCCTAATAAAGACGTAACTTTGCATTAATTAAATAATACAGCCATGAATGAGCGCATGTTGGAAATAAAAAAGCTAAATTTACTTCTCTCTCGGTTGTATATTTGCTCATCATTAGTCTCGTGAAGCCGCTTTCATACTGCTGTTCACTCACCGGGTTGATGCTCAGGAAATGCTCCAGCACGGCCACCGCATGTAACTTTTAACAAGATTCACTTGTTTAAAACACCCTAAATTGTATTAACATTTACTATATAACCATTATTTCGCTAATAAACATCTAAATAAATACAACTCCGTGGAAATTAATTATTTATTATCTCCACGAGCGATCGCAATTTGAATATAGTTCTGTGTAAATGCATAGATAAACTGCGCTGTCAGCAGGCATTTCATAATCTAGAACGACAAAAACATTATTAGTAATTCTGATGTAACATGCCAGTTGAGAAATGCAATAAAATACAATGTTTTGTTTGTTATATTTCAATATTCCAGAGAATATTATTCAGTGAATTAACATTATCCAGTGAATTATTCTTCACTCTTTAGCCTATTAAACATCTTATAAACCTACTAAAACTGTAGTTTAAAATGAAGTTGGTATGACTCCTTTCCTTTATTTATTTTCTCCATTTGAAAACATTAGACCTTCTACATTTATTTTGCTTATTGTTAATATTAGTGTTGCTGCTGATGCTTTAAATAAAATGTTTTTTTTTTATTGTTGTAATGTGAAGATTAAATTTAACATGAAAGACTGCTAATTTTCAGCACTTTTTTTAAGATGACTGAAAGGAGGAAAACCAAAGTGAAGTATGGACTTGCTTCACTTAGTCATTTATTTACTTTATAACAGTAAATAAATATCGGTTCTGCATATCGGTTATCGGGCACATAAACATGCAAATAATTGGTATCGGTATCGGTTATAAAATATCAATATCGGTCGATCACTACACTGGACATGGGCTTTACTGATATGCCGTCTGTGTAAGTGACAAAGAGAGAGGGACAGGGAGATTGTTGGTAAGATATTTTTTAAAGAACTCTCAATTTCCTCATGCATTTATTTGCTCAGAAATACTGTAAAAACTGTAATATTGTGGAATATTATTGCAATTTAGAAAAACTGCTTTCTATTTTAAAGTGAAATTTATTCCTGTGATGGCAGAGCTGAGTTTTCAGCAGACATTACTCCAGTTTTCTGTCACATTGTCAATCAAAACCATGCTAATATGCTGATTTGGTGCTCAAGAAACATTACTATCAATGTTGAAAACAGTAGTGCAGCTTAATACTTTTCTGGTAAGCATGACTGTGGTGACATTTTTTTTCAGGATGGAAAGTTAAAAGAACAGCATTTTTTAAACAGAAATCCTTTGTAACATTGTGAATGCCTTCACTGTCACTTTTAATCAGTTTAATGCATCCTTTCTGAATAAAAATATTAATAAAAAAAAAATCGTATTGCTCATGAACTTCTGAATGGTAGTGTATAAAAATTTCTAAAGCCATACAATAACAACAAAATTTAGGTTGTTATTCACTGAAAATTCTTTGAAAAATTAAAATTCTTCTTCAAACTGGTTTTAACTTGATTATCCAGCTGGGAGTGAGTTAAGAAACAAGAGACAGAAAGTGTGAGGAAATGAATGACACCAGCCGCAGAGGAAAGAAAGATGTTCCCGATGAAATGGAGAGAGAGAGAGGATGCAAAGATAAACAACAGATGGCGAATGTGTGTTCCTACTCATCAAAGCCACCGGTGGCTAGAGGTGTGCGTGTCCATCACGTCTCTGGTGACCAGGGTAACGCAGGCGAGGGGCCAGGCGCCAGGCACCAGGCGCTCGCTTTATCACAGACCCCCCACCCTCTTGAAGGGAAACGCAAGCCCCCGTGTGCCAGCGAGAAAGAGGCCCTGCTGAGGTTCTGATGGGTGCTGAAGCATAAACAAATTCAGATGAGGATGTACACAGTAATGGCCAGTAGACTAAACAGTGTGAACACACAGACACACGTCACATAGGGCAGCTCCACAGATTCAGATCTGTGTTATTTAAAGAGATAATCCTCTAAAAACAAAAATTCTGTCATTATTTACTCCCCCTCATGGCATTCGAAAACTGTATGACTTTGTTTGTTCTTTTGAACACAAAAGAAAGTATTTTGAAGAACCAAATGGTTTTGGGTCCCATTGACTTCCATAGTATTTTTTGTCCATTTTCTCAATCCGTCATGGAATAAAACTACATGAAATGGCCAAGTGAAATTACCAAGTGTCCATCCATTCATCCATCCACCCACGCTGTGATTTTTGTTGGTTCTGTCAGTTTTTCTAAGTCAAATGGGTATATTCACACTTGGTCATTGCATGTGGTTTTATTCCAACTGTAAATGTCCTCCAGGATGCAACACATGCCTTTTGGGAGATAATCCTCTAAAAACGAAAATTCTGTCATTATTTACTCCCCCTCATGGCATTCAAAACTGTATGACTTTGTTTGTTCTTTTGAACACAAAAGAAGATATTTTGAAGAACCAAATGGTTTTGGGTCCCATTGACTTCCATAGTATTTTTTGTCCATTTTCTCAATCCGTAATGGAATAAAACTACATGAAATGACCAAGTGAAATTACCAAGTGTCCATCCATTCATCCATCCACCCACGCTGTGATTTTTGTTGGTTCTGTCAGTTTTTCTAAGTCAAATGGGTATATTCACACTTGGTCATTGCATGTGGTTTTATTCCAACTGTAAATGTCCTCCAGGATGCAACACATGCCTTTTGGCTAATCAGATTGCATGGACAGACCTAACTATTGTATAAAACAGCATTCAGGCCTTTTAAGCGGGCAGCCTGGGGTCTGCAATATTATCATTCCTCTAGTTATGCAGAACAGCTACAAGCTCTTGAGTCCTGGGGAGCTCGCCAAACACGCAACGCAGTGGCGGAAAATTCAATTACGCGGGCCTGAAAACAAAGAATGCTATCTTTATGATGGGACAAGCAAAACAAATAGAGCCTTGAGTGTGGAATGGCAAATTGAGGAAGATGTTTATTATCCAAAAATGTTGCAGATTGAAGATCAGTTTAGATTTGTATTCTTTATTTTAATAACCCAAAATGGCTCCCAAGCATAGAAAAAAAGACATTTGGCTTGACTGAAGACATCACACCACAGAGGAGCCGCAGGGCACAATTACACCAGGGTTGTTTTGACTTCTACTTCGCTTTTCTTTGACTTATAGCCATAGCAGCCCCATCCCAGTGACACGCTCACCAGCCAAGTGCTTTTGTTTTTCTAATAGATAAGTCAGCACAAATGGGCATTTTCCCATGCGGAGACGTATGGCCCTGGCAGACTGCTTTTATATGTAGTCTTGTCTCGCATGGCTAAGCAGATGGAGACAGCACATCAGCGGTCCATTAAAATGAGGTTGTTATAGTTACATTAGTCGTGTCTCATATGGTTTGAGATCATTACCCCTGAGGAGAGTGAGTGTAATTGACGTAGTGGACGTTTTTTTCACTTCTCAGCTTGACGTTGGCATTTTATATCAGCAGTGTAACGCCCAATGGCACAGTACAGTCATACCATGCGGTCACCGTCTTACGGACACTCTGCTGTGACACATTGAAACACACCAGCTGTCTGTCTATCTATCTATCTATCTATCTATCTATCTATATCTGACAGTCTGTCTGTCTTTCCATCCTATTCACACTTGGTCATTGCATGTGGTTTTATTCCAACTGTAAATGTCCTCCAGGATGCAACACATGCCTTTTGGCTAATCAGATTGCATGGACAGACCTAACTATTGTATAAAACAGCATTCAGGACTTTTAAGCGGGCAGCCTGGGGTCTGCAATATTATCATTCCTCTAGTTATGCAGAACAGCTACAAGCTCTTGAGTCCTGGGGAGCTCGCTAAACACGCAACGCAGTGGCGGAAAATTGAATTACGCGGGCCTGAAAACAAAGAATGCTATCTTTATGATGGGACAAGCAAAACAAACAGAGCCTTGAGTGTGGAATGGCAAATTGAGGAAGATGTTTATTATCCAAAAATGTTGCAGATTGAAGATCGTACATACTTTAGTAGCGTAGCTGAGGCTTTTTTACAGTATCATAGCTTGTCCGATAATGAGCTGTACTCTGACAAGTAGTAGTCTAAAATTACGCTGTTAAGTGTTACATTGTATCACACAAACAGCCTAACAAGCTACAGTAGTGTGTAACAAGCTCTACCATAACAGTAAGAACCGGCCAGCCTCTTCTGCACCCACATACCCAAGCTTCCTGGAGCCAGAGGAGGCCTTTGTGCTGCCAGATGCCTTAATGGTGGTGCTGGACATGGATGAGGGCACATTGAGCTTCATGGTGGATGGACAGTACCTCGGAGTGGCCTTCAGAGGCCTTAAAGGCAACAAGCTGTACCCCATTGTCAGTGCGGTGTGGGGCCACTGTGAAATCACCATGCGTTACATCAATGGCCTAGATCGTAAGTATACACTTTCTCCAGAGTAGACTATTTCTCAGAATAATTGTTTGATCTTGATTGAAATGGAGGTTTCAGGTTTGGAGGTTTTGTAAACTTGCTTGAATTGGGTTGGTGTGGTGTAGTGATTAAGGCTTAGAAACCTGAAGATTGCTTGTTCAATTCCATCACCAGTTTACTCCAGAGCAAAGCATTAACCACAAATTGCTCCAGGGGGATTAGCTCATGGTGTTGTTCTACTTAAAATTTGAATTACATTTACCCTGCTGAAAAAAAGATGTCTTAAACCATCCTAAGCTGGTTTGCTGGTCTCCCAGCCTGGTCAGGCTGGTCGTCAACTGGTCTTCCAGCCTGGTCAAGCTGATTTTCAGATAGTCTAGGCCAAGAGATGTCCAGTCCTGCAGTGTTAATGTCCTGCAGAGTTCAGCTTTAAACTGGCCAGCACACTTTCCTGGAAGTTTTTAGTAATCCTGAAGACTTTGATTAGCTGCTTCAGGTGTGTTTAATTAGGATTTGAGCTAAACTCTGCAGTACAGTGGCCCTCCAGGAGCAGGATTAGACACCTCTGGTCTAGCCAGTCTCCTAGTCTGGCCAAGCTGGTGTTTAGCTGGGTGAAAGCACCAAAAGCCCTTTAAAAATTATCAGCCAACAGACCAGCTTGACCAGGCTAGAAGACCAGCCAACCAGCTCAGGCAGGTTTAAAAAGTTGTTTCTCCAGGTGAGAGCTCATAAGCCAGCCTTCTTTTTTTCATTGCAATCAAAACCCTGACCTTGTTCTGCCATGCTCTACTAGTTCAGCTACAACAACACTGTGTTCTATGTCAACATTGCATGAGATGTTGCCATGAATTGTTGGTATTTCAACATACAGGTGTAGTTAGCCAGTAAAGGGAGACTGAGTACTGCATCTTGTCTTCTGTCCTGTTAGTTAAATACCACAGTGTAAAGAAATGGAGTCTGGTTCTTCTCTCACAATGTCCCTCAGGAAGCTTGGGCATTGCTGCAGGCATGTATTCATTATTAATGTGCAGGAACAATTAAACACGCAATGGCAGTGGAGGCAGGAAGGCTCAAAACATTGCTGGTTAGCTTAGCTGTTTTCTACAACTCACATAGCATTAAGGTTAACGAGTAGAAGCTCACCTTTTGATATTCACAGGAAACATGCTTATGAGTTTGGTGCATATTGTGTATGTTGTGCAAGTGATTATGTATTAGTTTCAAGCACTCAGAGCTATCACACCATTCACAAGGCTAAACACTGAGCCTCTGTGTTTGTAAAGGCTTGAAACTCTCGTTCACCCATCATCAGCATGTGTTTTGGAAACACTTTTTTCTAATCCGCTCCTGCCAGGCAGACGATGTGTGTATAAGGCAGAGAGTTTGTGTGAAACGGCATTTTAAAGCCAGAGGCATGTTTTTGTAACCCTGAGCTTTATTTGATAGCACAACCTCAAGGTGTTTTTTCTCATCACATCTTAGAGAACAGAGATTCAGAGAGTCATCTGGTAGATTTAGCTGTTTCTCAATGAAAGAAACTCCATGTACAAACATCCATGTGGATGTTTTATTTTTAGCTTACTCTGCTTCATGACATTCTAAAACCTGCTTGATTCATTTCTTCTGCGCAACACAAAAGAAGAAATATTGTGAAGGACTTTCTGGTCCAAATGAAATTGGACCCTATTGACTTTCTTTGTATGTACAAAAAACATTTTGACATTTAAAAATAGCGTAATGTATGATTGGAATGACATGAGGATGAGTAAATAATGATAAAATTGGGAATGTTTTTACCATGGTAAAACACTGAGTAACTTGCTTTTTTTAAAGTAGCAACAGCTGTATGATAAAAGGCACCAATGTTTAATAAATAAATAAACATTGATAATTACAATCACAAAATTCCCTGTTGTTTTTTGGGAACTGACTTCTTTTTTTTTTTGTAATCACTTTCATTTTCACAACAAATGAAAGGCCTCATTCCCTGTAGACGTTTCACTCCGTTGACTGAATTGTCAATGTTGAAGGAATAAAAGCATGATATCCCTTCATAAAACTTGTCATTGTACAGGACTTCAAAGTATTAATTGAATAGGTAAGCCCATAAGCAGAATCCTGTCAGTGTCATTTCAGCCCTGTTAATATGGATTAGGTTGCTTTGGCCTCGATGTCGCTCTACAGAGTCTTCTCCTCCCTGGTGTGTTTCCGTATCAGGGGACAGAGAGCAGAGTGGAACACTCTCAAAGCCCCCTCGTCTGAAGTTGAAAGAGCCCTCTTTCTGCCTTTGAGATGGAAAGAGCAACTCAGTAAGTGGTCCGAAGACCGTTTGAAATCTTTTCAAAGCTTCTAGTAAGAATGTCTTTATTTGCTGGAAAATTGTTTGAAATGTGCGGAGCAATGTTTAATGCTTGAAAGAGAGCGAGAATTCTGTGAATTCTCAAGAGGTGTTTGGCAAAGCCATCTTTGGACCGGATCGCTGAGCTGCACTTGGAAGCTTGCGGTTTCCAAAGTAGTGTTAAGATTTGTTCTGAGGATTGTGGGTTTATATACACGTTTTAGGTGTTTTGCACGCTTTAAGTCACGTGCAGGAGGCTGTTAAGCACCTTTCCTTGTGGAATGCAGCCACAGTGAGAGAGAGAAACATGGGTAATAAATGCAGCAAGGAAGATGAGGTCGGAAAAATGTAAGCTGTGACATTTTTAGATATGTGCAGCACAGTCTAAACCCCAGGCTTAATTTTAATATATATGCAAGCATCCTTCCAACACTGACTTGTTACACATCTCAGCGGACAATAGCAAACTAGTTTCATTACACACACACTCGGAGCTGTCTGACTGAATCAGACTCCTCTTTGGTAAATAGGTCTTGGAATAGATACTTATGAGTTTAAAGTGTCCAGGGTAAGAGACTGTGAGAGACAGAATGAAAGAGATAATGTAAACACAAGAGAAAGAGAGAGACTGTGTCAGCACCCAGTGAGCTGCCTCCTTAGACATAATTTTTAAAGGAATAAATAATTAGCAGAGTTTAAAAACCTAGTGAGCTGCTTAATCAAACAGCACATTCGGGCATCATAGACTTGTATCTATATTGTCTAGAAAGGCTTTCTAGGTAGACAGCTCTATAGGTTATGAGATATTATGCCTGTGATGCTCAAAAAATGCTTAGTTGGCAGCTCAATAAGTTGCACCTATAACACTCATATGAGTGAAAATAGCCTATATGTGAGTGAGAGGAGCTCTGCGAGAATATTTGAGTATCTGTGTGAGGGAAACCTGAAAACACCGATTGTGTGAGAACAGGAGCTCAGACGAGTGTGAGTGTGGGAAAGAGATGTTATTTGTGTCTGATTATGGGTGTGTGCGTACAAATTGTGAGAAGGCGAGTGCAGGTTTTGTGTGTGAGAGAGAGAGAGGGAGAGCGAGGAAACTGAGAAGTAAGACGTGTCTCTGCCTCGGTGGAGCCCACGTCTGTCTGTTCTGCTTTGTACCGTGTGTGTGTGAGTGACAGCACCCTGAGAAGTTATCCGCATGGCAGTGGAATAGTGTTTATGAAATGAAATGAAAAGCAGCAGGCAGGCCCTGAACAAGCCTCACCACTGCGCACACTATACATGCTTGGGATGGGTCAGGATGGGCAACTAGTGCACCTGTACGTGACTAGATGATTAGCTTATCTAGAATTGTTACTAAATTTCGGCTTTAGCATTAATATTTTAGTGGTGGTGATTAACTAATACACATTTCTGTTAAGATCTCTATTGTTGTGAGGACTGTATAGTTGACTACACATTTTTACTTGCAGCCTGCACTTTATTTTGTTATTTTATGCATGTAGATTGACTTCACTAGCTATGTTTCCATCCACCTACTTTTATGCACATTTTGGGATATCACAAAAAAACGCTGGATGGAAATGCCGAGATGAGCATAAATTCTAAAAATTTTCACATAAAAACGTATGCACTCAACTAAGTCGGATAAACTTCTTATCGGGTAAGAAAACATGCGCATAAACTACGATGGAAACAGTTTTAGCAAATATTCCTTAATGTGCATCAAAAAAGACATGTGACTTTGCAATGGGACAGCATAAAACTGGACCAACCAACGGACCGATCTCATTGCACAGCATCTGAAATGCTACTTTTATCATTCTAAAATGCTTGAGCAAAGTCTTGTCAAAGTGCTTCATTATAATTAACTCCCAGAAATGCGCTCCCAAACAGCAGGCTCCGAAAATAAAATAACATGACCACGTTTGGTCTGCATGCTCTGAAGTTCATAATTTATTGTATACACAATTATTATATACAGTGCCTTCTCCTACTGCAGCAAATTAAATTTTTCTTTGTGATATTAAGTGCAAGTTAATCAGGAAGTGATGATTTTGTTCTCTTCAACTCACTGGATGGAAACAGTGCTTTTTTGCCAATATTTTATGTGATATTCCAATTTTGCGCACAAGTTTAATTCATTCCTATGTTTCGTGGATGGAAACATAGCTTCTGACCGGTGTTTTGTGTCTTGTTGTTTTTGTCTGTATGTTTGGGCACCATTCTGAATTATATTGAGAATGTTTTTTTTTTTCTAGTACTAATTCTGATTCTATTGGAATTGAAGTAGCAAACTGGAACTACAACTGTAAATCGAATTTAAAAATTTGTAGAATTAAAATGGCTTGAAATTAAGAGAAATTCTTTTAAAGGGGTCATATGATGTTGCTAAAAAGAACATTATTTTGTGTATTTGGTGTAATGAAATGTGTTTATGCGGTTTAAGGTTAAAAAAACGCATTATTTTCCACATAATGTACATTGTTGTTGCTCCTCTATGCCCCGCCTTTCTGGAACGTGTCGATTTTTACAAAGCTCATCGGTCTGAAAAGCGAGGTGTGCTCTGATTGGCCAGCTATCCAGTGCGTTGTGATTGGCCGAATACCTCAAGCGTGTGACGGAAATGTTACGCCCCTTACCATATTGTGATGCCGGAGCGACGAGACAAAAACTTTAAAACCCATTATAAACGAGGCATTTGTTGCATCCAGTGGGGACATAATTACAGATTATAATGACTAACACTACAGCGAGAATAAAAGTTACGCCTTCTTTCTTTGCGAAAACATTTGGGCGGCGTTATGCAGATCTTCCCACATCGTGACGTAGACATGTGGTGGTGTGTTAGAACGAGCCGTTTTAGGTAGGCGTGGCTGACTCTTAACATTTATAAAGAATATCTCTTTGGATTTGAGACTTTAGTCTTTGCAATTTTACAGATCTTCTTTATGCACCAAGAGCTTGTAACGCTCCAAAGAGAAAGGAAAAATTGAAATTGCATCGTACGACCCCTTTAATCTTGTTTGACAGCCTTGATTTAAAATAATACTGTGTCATAAATTTTACAGTTTTCAGGTGACATATCAATTACAGGAATACATAACATTTTAAATTATTTTGAAATAGAAAATGTTTATTTTACATTGTGATATTTCACAATGTTACTTTTTTTTTTTTACTGTATTTTTGTTAAAAGATGGACCTTTAGTTAGCATAAGATATTTTTCAAAAACAATTTAAAAAAATCTTACTAACCCTAAACTTTTGCATTCTGTTTCATTCTGTTGTGCTCTGTCCAGTTTTTGACCAGGAAGATCCCATCTTGTGTGCACACCTCGTAGCAAACGGGTCTGATCACACAATTCTTTATCACCCTAATCTTTTAGAGCTTCCTTTAAAACATTTAGTCGACTAATTCATAAATCCTACCAACTATTCAGTTATCAAAATATTTAGTATTGCACATTGTCAAAACACACACATCCCAGCGCTTCCACTTCAGTGGCGTGTGGATGCCTGACATTGTGAGCAGAAAGGACCAGACAGTGACACTGTTCACCATATTACATGCTGCATCATTCAGTGCTATGTCTATGACCCATAAGTCTTTGTGATTATGAGGTCAGCCAGCCAGTATGTCTGCATCCAGTACCATTATGCCATCAGTAATGAGGAAAATGAACAGAGAAGCGTTTAAACTGTATATAAACTTGCACTAATTGCCAGCGTCCAACCAAGAAATGCGCGGGAAATTGACATGTGTCGCCCCGTTGTGAATGTGTAGCACAGAGTAGATATAATTGAGAGATGGCGGAGAGCTTCTATCTGTCTGTGCTTTCTCTTTTTCTCTCTCTCTCATTTGCTCTCTGACTGGCAGAAGGCTGCTGTCACTGTGCCCTGTATTGTCAGAGATTAAAGCACCAATTAGCTCTAGCTATGATTCATCACACAATAGCGTCTGATCCACATTCCCACTCCAATAGCATGCTCTCTCAGTCTCAGCATCAGAGAGAGAGAGAGACGGAGAGGACAAGATGAAGGCAGGTATACAGAGAATGTAGAATGTGTGCTACATAGATAATTACTGTCAGACTGTGATCAAAACGAACAAGGAAAGACGCAAAAGCTGACTGTAGTGTAAATACAATCCCTGAGACCTACACACTACGCAGTGTCCTAGTGTCTCCTTGAATCTGCTTGCCCATATAGGAACATACAACAATTTGGTAGGAGTGCTGGGATGTGTGTCTTTTGAGGATGTGCAATACTAAATATTTTGATAATATATAATTTATTTTCCATAATAATTTAATTAAAAATATTTAAGGCAATTTTTTTATAAAAAATTACGAAAAAAGATTGTTATTGTTACAAAAATAATACATTATTTAATATTTAGTTATATTATTTATTTTTATTTATATTAATAGTATTTTATATAATAAAAAACAATAAATACAAAATGTTTCAAATAAGCTTTGTAATAAATAAAACAAGTTTTTTTAATTTAATTTTTATTTATTTTTTTGGTATGACAGTGATGTCTCTCTGTCTGTGTGAGATGTGTTAGCTAAGTGGAGAGGGCTGCTATATGGGTCAGTGGGTTAGCGCTGCATGGTGTTGCTGGCCTGAGGCACTTGCCTAATAAGTTGGCAGGGTCGTCTGTATCTTATCGGAGAGATTACCGTTCTCTCAGGCTCTCTTGGGTGTGTGTGTGACTCAGTAGTGCTGTTTAGGCCACATCTGTTCCTTAAGACCTAAGCTATGTTTGCTAAGCTGTATTTTATTCTTCCCTTTGATGTATGAGTTTCTTAAAACACGTACACTAAACGCTTCTACAGAGGAAGGCTGACATGCCCTGCTAAAAACTGCTTAAACCAGAATTGTCGTGCTGGTACCGATAGGTTTAGTGCTGGTCTAGCTGGTGGACCAGCATAGTCAAGATATTCATCAGAAAGTAATAATGGATTGTGATCAGTATTTCTAGCTTGTACTTATTTGAACAATGCCTAAAACTTGGTATTACAAGCACTTCCTGTGTCTGTTTGCCTCTTTAAGAAGAATCGCTTTATGCATTCCCCAGTTGTAAGTCGCTTTGGATAAAAGCGTCTGCAAAATGACTAAATGTAAATGTAAATGATCAGTATTTGCCCAAAAGCTCTCATGAATTCATCAAACACTGTATTCAAGATACTATGACTCAGGTCACATTAAGTCCAATCTTGCTTATTGTTTTAAGATGGATAGCATGGACATTGGAAAGCAGCCCAAGTGTGTTTGCATGTGTTTATTCTCCTCTTCTGTCTCTAATCGGCAGATGACAGCAGCTGGCTCAGATTTTGTGTGTTAATCCAGAGGCTTGTGGGAAATTAGCATTTGGATAAGGGAGTCAGAGAAATGCTGTCATGCCTTTTAATTGGCCCATCAGCATCTGTCAGTCAGCAGCAGGATGGGGACACCTGCTGTGTCTCACATGAACTGAGCTTACGAATGCAGTGTTAATCCTACATTATAAACAACTGTAAACCGGGCAAAATTAATTAATAAATAAAAGACTCTGAAAGTGCCAAAAATGCCCCAGATATTTATGATGTGTGGGCATCCTGTCATGAAATCTAGCATTTCATAACTTTTTGTAATCTTATCTATTTACAGGTTCAGTGTCTGTAGACACAGTATAGTGGCCTCAGATGTACTTATCTTTTCCTCTAAAAGAATATGTTGCCATAGTACTGCTATGATATCAGATGATAGTATTATGCTTTGATATACACCATGGCACTTATTATATTCATTATCTCATTCCATACCCTGGAGTTTACATGGTTCTCCAGTGTACTTTAAGGAACGCCCAGCATAACTACATTTAATGTTTAAACAAAAACTTTTTTTGTTTGCCATGAAAATGTTGTGATGAAATTTATTTAATATGACAAATATTGATATGGAGAATTTATTACAAGTGACTGATTAATTGAGTTGAAGTATTTAAAGGGGTCATATGATGCTGCTAAAAAGAACATTATTTTGTGTATTTGTGTAATGAAAAGTGTTTATGCGGTTTAAGGTTAAAAAAACACATTATTTTCTACATACTGTACATTATTGTTTCTCCTCTCCCGCCTTTCTGAAACGCGTCGATTTTTACAAAGCTCATCGGTCTGAAAAGCGAGGTGTGCTCTGATTGGCCAGCTATCCAGTGCGTTGTGATTGGCCAAATTCCTCAAGAGTGTGACGGAAATGTTACGTGCCTTACCATATTGTGATACCTGCGGCAACCACATGTGACGACCCCGGGCTGGACTCCGCTTCTTCCACGGTGAAAGCCGATCCGGCGATCGACAGCATGAAGTTGAAGTATTTCCTCAGCGACCAGCAGGGATCAGCTCCAGGCATGACAAAGCGATATCGTCCTCTTCTGGAAGGCCAAACAAAGTAGTTCGCTTTCACAACGAAGCACACAGCGCCTTCACTACATGGCGGCGGCGGCGGCGGCAACAATAGTACAGAGAGAATAGAAGTTACGCCTTCTTTCTTTGCGTGAACATTTGGGCGGAGTTATGCAAATCTTCCCAGATAGTGACGTAGGTATGTGGGGGCATGTTAGAACGAGCCGTTTTAGGTAGGTGTGGCTGACTCTTAACTTTTATAAAGAATATCTCTTTGGATTTGAGACTTTAGTCTTTGCAACTTTACAGATCTTCTTTATGCACCAAGAGCTTGTAACACTCCAAAGAGAAAGGAAAAATTGAAATCGCATCATATGACCCCTTTAACATAAATGGACTACAGGCTGTGTTTGTATAATATGATTACAAATAAAATAATAAAATAAGGTAAGAGAAAGACAGAAAATGTTAGTATGTTAGTCTGCCAGGTGTCTTAAAAGGCGAATATGTAAATGATTGTCAGTATCTGTTAGTTAGTTAGTTAGTTTTGTAAATGAATGTCAGTATATGTTTGTTTGTTTGTTAGTTAATTATTGTCTTAAGTGTCTTAGCATGTAAATGACTGTCATAATATTCTAGTTAAAACAAAGTGTCTTAGAATGTTAATGACTGTCAGTATCAGTTAGTTAGTTAGCTAGTTAGTTAGTGCCTTAGAATGTAAATGACTGTAAGTATCTGTTAGTCTTAGTTTGTTGCAAGACTTTTATAATGTAAATTCATGTCAGTTAGTTAGTTAGTTAGTTAGTTTAGTTTGTATTGTATATCAGTGCCAAGGGTCTTAGAATGTAAATGACTATAAGTATCTGCTAGTTTTAGTTAGTTCCAAGACTCTTAGAATGTAAATTAATGACAGTATGTTAGTTGTTAATTAGTTTGTTAGTTTCGATTGTAAATGAATGTCAGTAGGCTATATGTTTGTTAGTTAATTAGTTAGTGCCAAGTGTCTTTGAATGTAAATGACTGTATCTATTAGTTAGTTCCAAGCCTCTTAGAATGTAAATTAATGTCAGAATGTTAGTTAATTAGTTATAGATTGTAAATGAATGTCATTGTTTGTTAGTTAATTAGTACCAAGTGTCTTTGAATGTAAATGACTGTCAGTATCTGTCAGTTAGTTAGTTAGTTAGTTAGTTTCAAGATTCCAAGAATCTTACAATGTGCATTAGTAAGTTAGTTAATTAGTTAGTGTCAAATGTCTTAGACTGTAAATGACCGTCAGTGTCTGTTAGTTAGTTAGTTTGTTAGTTTTAGTTAATAAGTTCCAAGAGAAAAATATGGTGTCCTTTTCAGACAATGCTATAATCGTCTATGCACAATACCATCTGGTACTGGGCATGAATGGAGAGCACCTGGCATAAGTAGGGAGGAAACAAACAGATGGATAAAGAGGTAAAGAGAGGACAGAGAAGTTGTCCTTACTCTTTTCAGGACAAACAGCTTGGCTCCATGTTAATTGAGAGCCAGTCATTAGAGGATTAGTTTGCTGGATCAAGTTTCAGCTAACGCCATAAGGCCGCAGCATCACCCTCAGCTGTTACATTCATCCTTACAGTACAACAATCACACACACACGCACACACACACGGTGAAGTCAAGGGGAGGTTAAGCACATGCACAGAATGCCTCTGTAATGCAATGAGAGAAGCACAGGAGATGTTAAGAAACTGTTGAGTGTTTTTTTTTTTCACAGACCAAGCTGGCAAGCTACCTGTCGTGATGACATGATGTCTTTTTTTCCCCCTGCCCTGGAAACGTGACAGTTATGAAAGTGCGTTATTAAAGCTTATCATTACTGCGTAATAGGGCACCTAAGGTTGGCTCAATACCTCAGGCTCATGATATGTCAAAATGAGACTTACCTTCACGATTGCTGACCTTGCGGTTTGTGTGACTTATCCACCTGTGCGCACACAACAACTCCACCGTTGGCTTACTAAGCATCTTGGAGGCTTATTTTGTAGAAAAACAAATGATAGACAGAAGCTGTTTGTTTAGTGTATAGCTGCAGGTTCTTATACCAAGCTGTTGCAACACGTCAAGCGTTATTCATGCACACTTCTGGATCAAACCCAACAAATGACAGCCTATAATTTATTACACCGCCAAATGCTCAATAACCTTATCAGTCACGTGCTGTTGTTTATATTGCTTAATAGTTTTGGCTACACTGGCTTGTAACCGCTAACCTCCATTGTAACCCGCTAGTGGAACGGATCCACGTTTGACTCTTTGATTCTTGCTTTGTTCCCTCCCCACCCCATTTTTCAGCACGTTCTGTCCTTTCTGCACCGCTCTGCGATATTTGCACACCTAATTGCCTGAAGGAGTTTCCGTGGAAACAGACATCATTCATTCACTGACAGAGACAAAGGGAGAGCAGAAAGTGAGAAAAGACAAAGTAAAGAGAGACAGTATGTTCAGTGATTGAGCTGTGGAGGCAGTGGGCTCTGTTAATAAGCCCGCCTGCTGGTTCCTGACTGACTCCAGCTCAATAGATCTGGCCGTTTCTCATCCTTACACTTATCCAACAGTAAGCCTGACCACACAAATGAGAGAATGGGGTGACCGCAGACATGTAGACGTTTGGATTATATTAAGCGTCGTATCCACAGAGCTTTAAATACAGGCATTGACTTCCATTGTGCTCGCTGTGTGTCTCCCTGTGTGTGTGTGGCAGTCTTTCAGAATGAAAGAAGATATTTTACATTGCGTTATTTGTTCCAAGGTGGGAGTGCTATTGATGTATTTGGAAGAGTTTAAAAGAAGAATCTAGGTATTCTGTGTCTATGCTGAAAAATAGCTTTGAAGAGAATGGCTTGACTCCAGTAGCAGTGCACCTTTTTGACATGTATATTGATATTGTAGATGTGTTCAATCATTAGCATGACTCTTCTTTAAAGGCAAATCGTTAGGCCCTTAGTCTTACACCTACACTATAGCTGTTTGCTATTCTGTGGCTGTTTCGAATGCTGACTCTGCTCAAAGTCTGTTTATAAAAGCTCAAGGTGACCCAGGTGGCAACATGTTGCATGGATAAAACGTATAGATGAATCAGTGGTACAGTTCAGCTCTGCCTTCGTTCTTTTTTGCATCTTCCTCATTAACTATGATAAACTGTGCAAGTTTAAACACCCAGTGAAATTAAAAATTGGATTTGTTTTACTTTTAAACCTTTTTAATGAGTTTTAATCACTTAAACTTTTCTACTTAAAATGATTTAAAATCCTTTAAACGAGAAAAATGTACTTGAGAAGCGACACTGCACAATATACGTAGGATATGTAAATATTTATACTTATTTTTAGAGAATGTATATTTCATGTAGTTGTAATATGTCTTACAGCACTGGCAGATTTTTAACTTCATTTATGCTTAAAGCGAATTAAAAAGTCTGCCAGATGCAGTGAGACATTTCGGTTTAAGATTTAATTAAAAGTAAAGTAAACGTAAATTTATCTTGTTTCAGGGATTTTTAGACATTTCAACTGGACAAAATTCTCATTAAGAAAAGGATTTTTATGGCAGTATTGTCCATGACATGTCTGTTAGTTTTGAGGCTTATCTATGTGCTAATGCATACTAACAAAATTTACAGCCTTTCTTTTTAGGGAAATTGAACCAGAAAGATTGATGACTCGCACTCAGCTGTGTATGCAAATTACAGAAAATTTTATTTTACATAAAAAAGTGCAGGTATCAGCTTTAACTCAAGACAGAATCTTTTAAAGTCCGTGGATGTGCTCTCTGATCTATCGATTCTTTCTCTGCCTCCTCACTTCTCTTCTGCTATATGATCTAAAATCCATGGGAACTTCTCTTTACAGCCATTACCCTTTCCTCCAACCCTTTTTGTACATCATATACACATTTTGTTTGCTTTGCATAGGTACAAGGCAAGTTACATATGCAATTTATCAGTATTTTCAAGTGCACAGAAGCCCTTATAATCATCACTGAACTGAACCTGTTGATTACCTGGACCACAGTGTGAGAAAAGCTGCCAAATGGAAAGTGCTCTTGAGCGGAGCTGGTGCCGTTGTGGGGTATGGCAAAGGTTCACTTGCTGAGAGAAAGGCCTTTTTCTAATGACGGCTTCATTATCTTCCTTCACCTATGCAGTGTCATCATTTATCTTAGCTCTCAGTCAAATCCGGCTACCCTGCTGAAGAAAGACCAACCCTAAACTGGTTTGTTAGTCATAGCTGGTCTCCCACCCTGGCCAGACTGGGATTTGACTGGATTTAGAGGGTTTTAAGTGACTTTCTAGGAGACCAGCTAGAATAACTTCAGACCAGCTTGGCAAACCAGGCTAAGAAAGCATATTAAACCAGCTAGGACTGGTTTAAATGGGTATTTTAAGCCCAGTGAACCCTTTAGAGCCATTTATTTTAGGCCATTTTTTGTAGTGTACTAGTGAACCCTTTAGAGCCATTTATTTTAGGCCTTTTTTTGTAGTGTACTAGTGAGATCACAGAAAGTAATGGACTGTATAAGTTTGCTATCTCTTATCTTGTTTGCATTACACTTCAAAAGTTTGAGGTCAGTAATAATTTTTAAATGCGTCTGAAAGAAGTCTCTTACACTTGCCGAAGCTGAATTTATTTGATCAAAAATAAGTAAAAACAGTAACATTGTAAATATGATTCAATGTTAAATTACACAACGTTGAAAACAGTTGTGCTGCATAATAGTTTATACTCGAAACCAGGATTCTTTGATGAATTCAAAGTTCAAAAGAACAGCATTCATTTGAAATAGAAAACTTGTGGAACATTATATTATTACTTTACCATCACTTTCAATCAATTTAATGTGTTCTTGCTGAATAAAAGTATTAATTTCGTTCCAAAAGCTCTTACTGACCCTTAAATTTATGAAGGGCAGTGTCTGTTTTTCCTTGACCAACATAAACATACTTGCTTAATAAACATGCTAAATAGTGTTTTATTTAAAATTCAAAAATGAAAATGTTTTGTGTGTGGGTTAGGTTTAGGGGATAAAAAATATAATTAGTTCAAAAACGGATGGAATGGATTTAACGGAAAGCCCTCACTATGATAGAAAAATGTTTGTTTTAGAGATAGCGAGAGAGAAACAATCTATCTCTGCAATTCAGTCTGGCTCTGTTACTTGTGGTAACTGGGTCTGGCGGTTCTGTTGTTCAAGGTCAGTGACGTGCGGTTGGAAAAGGGGTCAGTAGATCACCTGGTTTAATGGGCAGAGTGTCTGTAGAGCCCTGAAATGAAGACAATCCATCCACAGAGACTCTTCCCTGTCTCTCCACTGTCCCCATACAGTACAACATGCTTGCCAGCGGGAGCATTAGATTCGCACACATAAATTAGCAACTATCAGCATATGCAAATGAGAGTGACTGGTAGAATCTGTGGCAGCGGGTGCTTGTGCGGTCGAGACAAGCAGTGACTGTAGCTCGATGCTTTCGATGTTTCTCTCATCATTGCACTCAGGCTTGTTTACCCAAGCGTAGCGAGATGATGTTTGACACCGTGTGACAACGAGAGAGAATTTCACTTTGAAAGCAGGGCCTCTAACGCTTCGCTCGCTCTCCGGCTTTGATCTGTTAAATGAAATGCCTCATCCTGAGTAGCACATTAAACTCACCTCCTCAGATTAAGATGACGTGCAAATTGCATATCAATTAAAGCGACTGCTCGAGGCTCAGCGCTGTGATGACATGGCCATCAGTCACTTTAAAGAGTATAAATACACGAGGGGTGGGGAGACTTTGGATATGATGATATGAAGAAGTGTCGTCGAAGAGGGGTAAAGGTTAGAGATATGAACGCATGCACACAGAGAGTAAAAGGGACTAGGTAAGAGACATCAGGTGGTAAATTGAATTAATCAAATGAATGAATCACGACATCCACGTCCTCACGACATGTGTGAGCAATTGTGCTCATGAGGACACCGGATCTTTCTGGCCTTCATCATGTTCCAGTCTAGTCCCCGTCTCTTCTCTGTTTCTTCAAGAAATAGTTCACCCAAAAATGAAATTTTTGTCATTTACTCACCCTCATATCGTTCCAAACCTGTATGAGTTTTTTTCTTATGTTCAACATAGAAGACATTTTGAAGAATGCTGGTAATCAAACAGTCGATGGTCCCCATTGACTTCCATAGTTTTCCTACTATGGAAGTCAATGGGGACCAACAACTGCTTGGTTCTTCAAAAGTCTTCAGAATATCTTCTTTTGTGTTCAACATAAGAAACTTGTACAAGTTTGGAACAACATGAGGGTGAATAAATGATGACAAACTATTTATTTTTGAATGAACTATTCCTTTAAAACTGTCCCGTGGAATGCAAAAGCTTAAATTCAAATAAAATATGATTAAGGATAATTAAAATGAATTTGAAGGGTTCTAACAAGCAAATAGTACAAAACATCTTAAGAAATTTACATTTTATTTACAATTCTCATAAAAAAATCATTGGAAGAAATAAGACCCCTTTGTATTCTATGATTGGCCCATCATTATGTAAAATGTTGTAAAGTATCATCTTCGAATTTGCCCTCTCCAGTGAGTGTCCATACTGATATTACATAACTCGTAACCTAAATCTTAAAGCAAAAAATATTTACAATCATATTTTTAACCACAATGACTATGAGTTGTTATATAAATACAGGCGCATTAAGTTTTAATTAACAATGCTTGAGTGAAAATCTGGGTAGCTGATATTAAATAATTGGTAACAATTTACAGGAGGTTCCATTTGTTAACATTATTTAACTACATTAGTAAACATGAACTAACAATGAAAAATACTTCTAATGCATTTATTAATCTTAGTTAGTTAATTTGAATATTTACTAATACTTTATTAAAATCAAAAGTTGTATCTGTTAATATTACATAATGAAATTAAGTTAACATGAACTAACAACAGTTATATTTTTTATTTTATTTTTTATTTTTATTTTTTAATTAACATTAACAGATAATGGACCCAACTAATGGACCTCAATGTAAAGTGTTACCTAATAATAATAATAATAATAATAATTTATTATTATTATTATTATTATTATGATTATTAGATTATTTTATGAACATTCATTAAATATTAACTATTAATAAATTTAAAAATTAAATAATTGTTAATTTAATAAAATGTCACACCACAGGACTACTTAAAATGAGCTTGAAAAAAATATGAAATCAAAAAGGTGATGTTGGTGAAATGGTCACATTTAAAGTGAAATGAGAACTAAATGAAGAGAAATGGTGAGCAGTTGCAGAAAGGCATACATACAAATATTTTAACTTAAAATCTTTGTTGATGAAACATATTTACAGTTCAGAAGTTCACTTTGAGTTCATGCCAAAACAATGCCATGTAACTTTGTTTTGCAGCAGTTAGCCATGGTAAACTAATTTCACCTGAGTATCGTTCACATGCAGACCACCTTTTTGACTGTGATTAGGAACCACAGCCAGTCCTCGACTGGTTTTCCCCACTCCATCTTGTCTCTCTAGTATCCTCTCTTTCATTTCCCTCTCTCTTCGGCTCCATTCCTCCTCCAGCCTGCAGTACATGTGTAGGGAGAAGTGCCATCCCCCATTCTCCATCAGCATGTCTTCCGCACGGTCTAGTAACCCAGAGACCTGCTGTCTGTCCTGGGGCATCTTGTTGTTAAGAACGTGGTACCTATACCTGCACTTCTCCATTAGCCATTGGAGATCCTTCCCAGCTGTCTGGATATGGTCCTGTATGCTGTAATCGCGCAGACGGTCCCCGAGGGTGAACACGACCATGGTGTGGCGCCATACGCCCTCTGTGAGGATCTCCATGCGTTTCTGTAAGGCCGCTTTCTCGGAGTGGCTAAAGTACAGTAAGGGAATGACCAGGAGCAGAATGTGGGGTCCGGGCTCACACAGCGACAGGGCATTAAATAACTCCAGTTTCTCATGTTTAGGCACCAGGTTCTCGTTCGTGCCCCATCCACAAGCATCCATGAGCATCAGCTGTCGGCCCTCAGATTCTCCATGTGCTACAGCACTGTCTGCTCCACCCCATGTATTAAATGCATCCCTACCCAGGATTGTGTTGCCCACTGAACTCTTTCCTGTCCGCTTCTGGCCCACGATTAGCAACCGCAGAGGGGGGGCAACTTTGTTGTTGCCTGTTGGAAGACAGGTGTTGGTGGGTAAATTAGATTTTGATTTTCTTCAATGGTGATAGCAAACATAGCACTAATAGCATGAGGCACTTACAAAAAATGTCACAATGATTAAAAAGATATCCTTTTAGTGCTTGTTTAAAAAGAAACAACTTTAAAAACATGGCAGATTGATACAAGTCCTGTGTAAACAATTTTAAAGAGACTAATTTATTTTTAAACCCTGCATATTCAGTTTATAGTGGTTTGCAACCACATAAAATATGTCACTCAACTTTTGTATTTCTGCCATCAGAGTTTTGCACAGCCTGTCTCTACCTAATGTTAAAAATAAAATGTAAAATATAAAATTAAACTGTAAATTCAAATATAAAATAAAACTGTATGAATAAAATATACACTGTAAAAAATGCTGGGTTGTTTCAACCCAACTTTGGGTCAAATATGGACTAACCCAACTTTTGGGTTAAATTTTTACATTAAATTAAAAACAAAAATTAAACAAAAGTTGGGTTAGTCCATATTTGACCCAAAGTTGGGTTGAAACAACCCAGCATTTTTTAGAGTGTATACATAAATAAAATCTAAAAATAAAAATGTCCAGACTTAAGTCTTACCATTATTTTTTGCATTCCCGTTGTCCATTAATAGCAGTGTTTTTCAGTACACTTGTAATTCAGTCCGAGTCCATCTGATAGGTTGTCACAGGCGTATGGTATGTGCAGGTTCGTCACTGATCTGGTCATTTACATGAAAAGGGAGTAACCAGAAATCTCCTCCTACTTCTGGTTTCACAACTACAGATCAGCACACTCGGCAGTGGGGTTTATTGTTTGAGTTATTTGTAGCTATATATAGGTAGGGACATGTTATAAACTAAAGAAAGTTGTATTTACCTTTATTATTATTATATTGCCATACAAAGCAGGAAAGGCTGGGTGCTGTTTGTCAGTTGAATGTTGTGTTTTTCAGAAGTGATTGGAAATGAAGTGGTTGAGTCACATGACTGATATCAAGGCCACGAGGACGAAATGTGCCAAAACGTGACTGCAATGACTTCTTTCTCTCTCCAGTCAAACAAAATAAACACTGGGCCTTATTCATGATGACACACCAACAGAACAGATAAGACTGTTGTTGTGCAAATTGTCCCATTCAATTGAGTGGGACAATTTATATAAGAATGGATTTGTAAAGGATTTATGCAGGAATTCATTCTGCTCATGTTTCATTAACCAGGTCCAATGTGTGAAATCTCACAGAGAGAATATTTTACTTTCACTACAAGGACATTCAATAACAGTAATATTAAAAGCAATATATTGCATTACGTCTGGGTGTAAATATTAAAGGTTGTGAAAAACGTGACCGGTTGCTGTTGTCCTTTGCCCTATAATAGACCAGATTTTTGATTTTATTATGAATTATTAATAGGATTATTAACATTAACAACAATAACAATTTTGAAAGATTTTACACTGTATATGGTATAGAATTTTAAGGTGTTTTTTAATGATGCTGTGATACATTTTTTATGTTAACGTTTTTATATATTTATAATAATATATTTATATATTTTAGTTGTTGTAGCTGATCACTATTTTTTGTTTTTTGTTTACCATTTTGAGTCATCTTTATTTAGCAGTTAATTTAAATAGTCCAGCACCCTGTGGTGTGTCAAATTAATTTTTACAAGTACAATATGTAGTCTCTGAATTTATATAATGTCCTAAAACCGCATGGGCAACAATTGAAAAAATAAATAAATAAAGATTTTTGATCTTGGTATAAGATTTAAGAGTTTAAAAGTTGGTATAAGATTTTTGATCAAGTGTGGCCACGTATGTACTGAAATATTCACAAGAAACTACAAAAAAAAATCAAGAAGTCATTGAAATATCAATCGCTTTCTGAAACCTCTTTTAACTCTGTTTGTCCGGATGTAATTGTGCTTTACTGCTGATTCATTGGTGTTAAGGAAGTTATGTTCCAGACTTACAGCTTGGAACCACATATTTGTGTGCAATAACTGTTACCAAGAACAGTAAATGTTGTGTTTTACTGCAGTGTTGTGTTTTTAGGATTAATTTAGCACTCTATGAGTGAGTTTTCTAAATCGTAGCCGGTAGATGATTGGCTAACAGTCATGCTGCCCCGTTTTAAGAACTCGTGGCATTGTTGCGATATTAAAAATGTGTTTTAGTGCTGTTTTGTTCCTCTGCTCACTTCCCAGTCACTTGCCTCTCAGTACTGCGGTACTGCACACCACGTGACAGACAAAGTGAAGTGATCTGTAAACAGAGGCCTGGCGGAGGAGCGATGGCATCTGAGTTTGAATGACTCACTTCTTTAGGAGGGAAAAATCTTTTTGGTTTGAGCTGAGGAGAGAACAGATGAAAAGAGGATATGAGAGGAATAAGGAAGGAATATCTGTGGGCTGTAGCTCTGAGCCAAGACACATGGCAGTTTTATCCCAACATGCACTGCTCTGACATCGCACTCTCTTTGGAGAGTTTTTTTTTTTTACTGTATGATGAATTTTAAAGGAGAGCTGTTTTTTTGCAGTGCTAAAGTTGCTGTACCCTCAAGCTGTGTGTGTGTGTGTGTGCTCGTGTGAAAGCAAGACATTCAACCTTTATGTATAATTTGAAAGTCAGTGTCTTCAGCTCCGAGGGAGGAATTCAGTTGCACATTTCACTATTAGTTGGCGTTTATTTGGACATACTGTCTGCATTGTTTTAGCTCAGAGAAATTATACAAATTGGATAAAGGTACAAACATGCCTCGAAATTTGGTACTAAATGCAATTTGCATACAGTTCTCGCAGAAACGAATGTTGTGTGCTTTGTAAATAAGATGCATGCATTTGTGCTTAAATAAGCACTGAAGTGGTACAACTTTTTAGTAAATTCAACTCCAGGCTGTATTGTTTTCTTATATTTTAGTATTATTTATATACTATTATAGTATTCTTGTAATATTTTGAATTGACTTTTATTTTTATATTTTCAGTTTTTGTTGTAATTTTAGTTTTAGTACTCATGTGCCTTTGTCAAGTAAATATATCTATCTATTTATTTATTTTTTATTTAATTTTATTTTTGGCAATTTTAGTACTCAGAATTAAACTTATTTCAGTTTCAAATTTTCTATTAAATTTACATTTATTCATCTAATATTTGTATTTTATTTCATTTCAGCTTCATTTCAGTTCAGTTTTAGGTTGTTCCTCTCCTGAGTGTATAGTGTGCATCAGGACTTGACTTTAGAGTTTTGTATTTCTCAGTATGTACTGTTATTTCTTGTGTATATGGTGCAGAGTGTCTTGAATTTCACGTCTTTGTGTTGTTCCTATAGGGGACTCAAATATTAATATGGCTCTCACAGTCACACACTCCTTGTGTTCCTCACCTCCCCCAGTAACACACACATACTTACAGTACGTATAAACACACACACTGTCCTGTTTTGTGTCATGCCTCTGTTTCAGTGCTTTTTCCTGTATATTTCCCCAGACTGTTAACATCTGGTATTAACATCCGTCTCAGATGATCAGATCATGAGTGGTCAGTGCTGAATACAGGTATAAACAGGGTCCAAAATGTTCACATTTGTAGTGTAAACTCTAATGGTTTCTGATTCATCCAGTAAAGGATTACCTACCACCTAATCATTGTGCCAAAATGCACATTAGCCTTTGTTTGCAATCTATGGCTTAAAAATAAAGTGAAACATATTATACAGTAATACAGCTTCTAGAAAATGTCACATTTTGCACTGTATTTTTAAAGGGATAGTCAACCAAAAATGAAAATTCTGTCATCATTTACTTACTCTCATGTCATTCTAAATCTGTATGGCTTTATTTCTTCTGTGGAACATAAAATAAGATATTTTGAAGAATGTTGGTAAACATTCGACGGTAGCCATTGACTTCCATAGTATTTTTTGGAAGTCAATGGCTACTGTCAACATTTTGGTTATGACATTTTGGTTACAAAATGATGACAGAATTTTCATTTTTGGATAAAGGTATTAACAGGGCCTTCATGAAGCTTCCCTTCCCTAGTGTACTCCCTCCCATGGGCATTATACACTTGTATTTGAATTATACATTTGTCATAAATCAAACCTGGCATTACTATGGCAAGGTCACAGATAACAGCCGCATCTACAGAGCCCTACTAGTGTGGTTACAAACACCTCTCTCAAAGATTTAAAGTGTAAGCCATTTGTCACGGTGAATGCCGCTAAATGTCAAGCTGGTAAGCGCTTGACAGCTTGTCTGGGTTTTGTATGGGTATGCTGCTTAATTTATTATGTCTAATATTGCACAGACCTTCTCTGCCAGTGCCAGTGGGCTTTTGCTGATTGCTGCGTTATTTGGTCTAATGCATCCATGTACTTTATGCACCAGACATAAGGGCCCGATTTCACAGACAGGGCTTAGACTAAGCCAGGATTAGGCCATAGTTCAATTAGGACATTTAAGTAAATTTTATTAACATGCCTTAGAAAAAACATTACTGGTGTGCATCTTGAGACAAAACAAAGGCACTGATATATTTTAAGATCAGTCAGTGCAAGTTTCTTTCAGTTGAAACAGCTCAGAATTAAATTTTAGTCTGGGACTAGGCTTAAGTCATGTCTGTGAAACCGGGAGAACGTATTTTTCAAAACTTAGTGAGTTGCCTAGATAGGCAGTTGACTTTTAAGGGAACCTGTGGGCAATTTGCAGCGCTCTGCAGCAACTCTACACCAGTGTTAGTTTAATATCATTTATATGCTATTACAATATTTATTAATGTTTTGAATTATCTTTTATTTTTTCATTTTTAGTTTTCATTATTATTTTAGTTTAAGTTTTAGTCATTTTATTATGTGATTTTGTCATTTTTAAAATGATATTTAACTCAGGTTTTCTAATTTTAGTACTTCCAACTTCAGCTTATTTCAGTTTCCAATTAGCATTTAAATTTAATAATTTTTAATTACATTAAACTATTTTCATTGAAATTTTTGGAATCGAATGAAAGGTAATTTGTCAATATTTGATATTTTTCCACAATCGAAGATCAATCTAAGATTCTTAATTATCTTAAAAGGCAGCACAGTTATGATTTATAATAGTGTTTGAGTCAGGAGTGCACATATGATTGTATGATATGATGTTATGATTGTTTTCTGTGTTTTATGCTTTTTATGTAAAGCATAAAACAATAAAACTTTGGTCTTCATTGTAATTTTAAAGTGTTTTATTTCTAGATAACACTTCAGATTATGATGCTTATAAATGCTCTGTAGGCAATTCACTACATTTTGAGATAGACCAATAAGTGCACAACGTACTAATGTTCTAAATGTGCGTCATTGCCTTGATTTTTCAAATATCACCAATTTTGCCTTCAATACTCACTACAGTGAAGTCATGCTTGTAATTTGAACTTTAAACATTCATGCTTGCATCAGCTTACTGTGGCTGGTCACTTGATGATCCTTATAAAACAGTACAGATGTAAGATGTAATTGCTTGTATGTACCGTATGGCTCACCAAATGAGGCATTTGAAGGCTAGGGTGACTGTATCACTCTCCTTACTGTCCATCTCAGCCGGAGCCATTACTGCACTGAGGCTCACATGGGCCTTCATGCGTAACGACCACATAAAACTTGCATTAGTGCTGCATAATGCATGATTCCATGAAATGCTGCCCATTCTCTCATGATCCAAAGTAATTTCTATTGTGCGATATTGCTTGCAGTGCTCAGGAAATTGAGCAAGTGAAGCGTTCAGTACAAAGTGGAAGAATCCACCCAGAACTTTAGTTATTTTGGCATTGATCTGAATTTAATGCTTTAAAGATTTTCTCCCTTGGTATTTGATGTACATTGTTTACCAAGGTTAATCATGCAGAAAGAAACACTCAAATGTGGCAAAAAAGAACAGGAAACAGTAATGGTCCATTGTAGTCTATTATTAATAGCAATGATGGTTCAGAGCACAACAATAAAAACGGCCTGATGATAATTTTGGGAGAATTTCAAACAGCCATCATTTGATTTCTCGGAAACTCATACTGGGCCTTGGGTAGTACAGAATTGTCCAAGGCTGATGGGAAACGTTGAAGACTGAATATGGATTTGTCCCACTGTGACACTGAGGGGAAACAGCACACACATAATCCTCTGAAGGTGACTCGTCTTGATCCGTAAACTCAAACACAATCCCACAGCAAACAAACACGAATCTCTCTGTTCCCCTCTCTAAGCTCACACACAGTGGGTGTTCCATACTCACCTTTGTTGCTCAGAGGGGAAAGGCTATTTTAAGCTAGCCCACTCCTCTCTGGAAGGAAGCAATACAATTGTAATGCTAATGAGTACGTGCAGAATTAATATCTGAATCATTCAGAGTTTCCTGATTTAGAATAATGAAAGTGGGAAGCTTTGAATTTGCTTTTGGTTCTGTTCATTTATAGCCACAGGTCCACAGAGAGAGGATGTTACCTGCGGCAGACATTAGCATGTAGTGACTCATTTATGTCTTAAATTGACTATTATCTGAGTGTCTAAAAGTAAATTCTCCTGCTGGGGCATATTAACGATTTGCTGATCTGGTATATTTGAAGTTGTGAATTTTGGCTGTCATGGGTCTTAGTGCTAATTTGTCCTTGTGTGATCATGTCTGCTTGATGCATTAGTGACAAGTGAAAGTGAAAGTGAAAGTGACGTGACATGTGGCCAAGTATGGTGACCCATACTCGGAATTAGTGCTCTGCATTTACCCATCCAAAGTGCACACACACAGCAGTGAACACACACAAACCGTGAACACACACCCGGAGCAGTGGGCAGCCATTTTTGCTGCGGCGCCCGGGGAGCAGTTGGGGGTTCGGTGCCTTGCTCAAGGGCACCTCAGTCGTGGTATTGAGGGTGGGAGAGAGCGCTGTACATTCACTCCCCCCACCTACAATCCCTGCCGGTACGAGACTCGAACCCACAACCTTTGGGTTATGAGTCCGACTCTCTAACCATTAGGCCACGACTTCCCCACTGTTTAATTGTACCCTTTATTAATGCTTTTTTCAAGGTATGCTAGGAAAAAGTGGAATAAACAAACCAAAAGTGAAATTATTTACTCATCCTCACTTCTTTTGCAACCTGAATGAAGTAATTTCTTCTGAGGAATACAGGAGGAGAAATTTACAACAGATTGTCGAAGCTGCTCTTTTACATGCAATGGAATTTAATGGTGACCACAGCTGTCAAGCTATTTTTTTAAAGGCAAGGTTTCCAGTGAATAACGACTTCTAAGTCTGCTCCTCACATAAAGCCATCATATGGCTTCAGAAGACTTGGAAGAAAGCATCTCTGACATTTTTCTAAATATCTCCTTTAGTGTTTCTCAGAAGAAAGTCATTTATAATGGTTTGGGACAACGTGAGGGTGAGTAAATGATGACAGAATTTTCATTTCTGGGTGAACTATCTTTTTAAATTTGCTCCAAATGATTTTCTACATCTTACATTTCCATTATCTACATACAGAGTGTTGTGGAGTAGTCATTGAAACTTCAAGACGCATTTGGATCTCTATATCTGAGTCTCTGTTTCTCTGCTGCTCAGAGACTACTGGGAAATATAAACTTGTGCTTCCAACTTTGTCTGAGTGCTGTTGGGAATCTGTGGGCGGATGGTGTGTATCTGGCTCCTACACTTGTGCCTGTGTGTGCTTATGTATATATCAGTTGCTCTGTATTGTTTATACGGTGTGTCTTTGATTAAAGTTGCAGTTTTAAACTAAACAGGCCCTGTTAGCATTCAATGCTGACTGAAACACGTATTACACATTTCATAAAAATGCCCCGTCAGTTTTTTAAGTCTGGCTCCATTACATCCTGTCTGGATATTGTATCGAGATTCCAAAAAGGAGGTTCCGCCATCCGTCAGAGCCCGTTTCTGGACATGAGTCCAGTCTATGATGAATCTGTCTATTACAAAACTATCCATTCC
>NW_015554075.1:539706-545452 GCF_001515605.1 Sinocyclocheilus anshuiensis
TGTTAGCATTCAATGCTGACTGAAACACATATTACACATTTCATAAAAATGCCCTGTCAGTTTTCTAAGTCTGGCTCCATTATATCCTGTCTGGATATTATATTGGGCCTCCAAAGAGAACACTCTGCCATCCGTCGGAGCCCGTTTCTGGACACGAGTCCAGTCTATGATGAGTCTGTCTATTACAAAACTATCAATTCCTGCTAGAGAGTTTCCCTCCCCATGTGCCCTGCCCTCTGCAACCCCCTGTCATCATGACAAAGCTGTTTACCTGGACTCCCCAAACCCTACTCCGTCCACTCAGCCATTCGCAGGCTTTAATCTCTTCCAAAGTCCAGCTGTGTTGAGTGGTGAATTCTGCCGGATGGATCCAGGGAATGAGGCTGGGGATGGGTGTCTGGCATCTGCCACGATCAATATTCGGATACAGTCCATTTTGCTGACTGTGTGAAAACTCGGTGGTCATTCTGCATGTAGATGGGGATCCGCAATGCCTGAAATTGATCCGAGTGATGTGTCTTGGATTTGTTGGTCTCTAATGGCTCTGTAAAATATTGTGAATAGTAAAAAAAAATGCCTAATGCAATAACAGATTCACAATGACATTTTAATATTGCTTAAAAGCTTTATAATGCTTGGCAGATCTGAACAACAGGCTGATGGTTTAGTTTGTTTTTTACTAAAAGGGATAGTTCACCCAAAAATTAAAATTCTGATAAATTTGAATATATTTAAGAATGTTTCAGCTGTCCATACAGTGAAAGTCAATGGGGTCGAAAACAACATTGCACTCCAGTCACTTCAATTACATATGGTCAAAAATTAATATTTTAGGCCTTTTTTTTTCAAAATATCTTCAAAATATTTTCGAAATAGAAGAGTCATATACGTTTAAAACAGCATAAGGGTGAGTAAATGATGGCAGAATTTTCAGTTTTCCTTTCTGACTGCAGCCCTTTAATAAGAATTAAATTTATGTAGAATAAGTGTAAAAGAAGTTTTTTTTTTTTTTAGGTTTTAAACAGGGCGCAAAACTTGGTCTCCGAGCGGCTGTTATTTCTGAGGATGTCTTGCTGTGTAAAATGTTGACATTCTTATCTTCCAGAAGATTCTGGTCTGCAGCTCTCTGGGAATGTCTACAACATTTTAATTTCTGTACGCTGATATAAATTCCCTACAGCACTATCACTGGATGCAGTGAGCTGGTCGATTGATTCAACTAATTGCTCAGGTGGCTTCTGAGCAAATGTTGGTCTTTTTTGTCGCATTTTTTGTGCGTCCATCGACACGTTAGGTTCAAGGTATTTGTTTTTTTTGGCTGTCCACCATGCCCATAGAGAGTTCATATCTTTTGAAGCTGCAGGGGTCAGGCATGCTGGCCTCACTGTGTGAATCTGTATACAGATCACTGCCTCAGGGGAGGAACTATAGACATAGACAGTCAGAGAGAAGTGAGACTGTGCTTTAAAAGACTAGCCCACTGCATCACCACTGACCTTTCTAAGAGTACTTCCAGTGGAAAATTACAGCTTCTGGGACCAGAGACTGATTAACTTATGACTTATCACTCATCCTGTGTGTTCAGTTCATGGCAAGCTATTATCTCAGAAATATTTTATTATTTTTAATCCAGTTTTCTTTCAAAATGTATTTTCTGACAAAACATAGAGCTAATTAAAAATCATGGTTGATATCGTTTTCAGTTCATCTGTCACATAACAATATATCATGGTGACAATCTAAAGCTGTGTCTCAATAGAGATATATTCGCGGAATATACATGTAACTGTGCAGCTCAGGTTTGCTGAAAGTTATTGACATATCGCAATAAATGTTAAAGTTAAGCGCCATAAGCTGTAAAAAATCTCAATGCAGTACTTGAATCTTGGCACACAAATACACACAAATTGGTCAAATACACACAAAATAATGTAATTTTGTGAAGGTAAACAGTTGGAAAAGAAATTAGATGCCTTTGTTGTCAATATATTAGATACGTGCATTAGGTCTTAAAGTGACAGCAGTTTAATATTCCTGATGTTTTTCACCATTTATATTACATTGGGTATTGGGGTGAAGAGTGAAGCTTTTGCGTAACGTGAGGACGGGTACATAAGGAGTATGCTTTAAGGAGCAGACTTATCATTTAACATGCTACTTTTGTAGCTTTAATAATAATCAGAATGTGTAGATTGAGGACTAAGCAGTGTTTTATTTTTACATTTTATTATTTATTTTCTTATTTGAACTACTGTTAACTATCTGAAAAAAAGTTAAACACTTTATTTCATTCGTATCTTTATTACATTGTATTTGTCTTATTGTTTGTAATTAAGTCTTTGCATTGCTTTGTGGACCTTTAGTTGGTCATCCAGGTAATCCACTGATACAGTACATTTGCATGACATACAAGTACAGTACAAGTACTATGGTGGTATCCTGTTCCAAACATTACATGCTACATTGTTGTTGTTACATGACCTCACTATGTTTAATTTGTGTGTTTAATTTCGTTAGTAGTTTCCAGGTGTCATCTTTCACATCAAATAAAGAATCAAAAAGGAGATGCACTGCATACTGTATTTCTAGTAGAAAAATGGCACTGCTTCACATTTATGGTTCAGTGCCTGTGTGTTCAGCACGTTTCAGCAGGTTTGTTTGTTCCACTCTCTGCTGTGAGACAGATTACATGCTGTACAGCACAAAACCTCGTACAGACACGTGCGCATTCCTGGAAACATGCAGGTCCTATTGTTTGCTGTTAAACTTCATGTTCTGAAGTATCACTAGCATTAGGCTTAGTCAAATACTTGACCTGCCTAAGTATAGTAAAATCCCCTGTTAAATAACTGAATTATTAATTAACGTGAGTTTTATGAGTCACCATGTTCAAGGGCAGTAAAGCCTCCATAATGACAGCAGCCACAACAGTGTGTTTTAATACGAGGTTGGGAGTACATGATGAACTAAGCTCTGAGTACATCTACACCTATTTACCTGGGTGTTACACCTGATTTAGCTAAGTGGATAATTTACGGTTGAGCATCATCATTACCAAAGCAGCATTTTTTTGATCAGTCTGCTTCATGAAAAATCCCAGATCTCATGCTAATAATAAATTGCTCGGGGTGGAATGATTATTGAGTCGATGTTTGAGCCGCAACGCAAAACCCACATCAGAGAGAGTTCATCCAGGCGGAGCTGCAGTTGGTTTGGGTGTTATGCTGTAATGATCGCTTGTATACTCTCTCATTCTGTGGGAGGATCACAGGCCTCTCGACGTGACCGCCGCAAATATTTTAATTAATCAGCCGTAGACATTAATCAGTTCACAATGATTTAATCGAATTACACCGTTTGGTTTGATCTCCACGAATGTTTCCTCTCAGCCTGCTTTCTGTAGCCTGGCTCAAAGCTTTTCCAGCAGGTTCCACTTGCCGCCACCTCCCTATTTCTCGCCCTGGCGCAGGTCGTAGAAAGTGTCAGACCCCCCTTTGTGAGGCTGCGGCACCCCCGCTGAGTATGGAGGGTGAATTAATTGGATTTTACAAAATGTGATGCTTTGATATTTACCATACGAATCCCATTGCTTGTCTTGCAACCACAAGAAATTGCTTTTTGGAACAGTAATAATGATCATAAAACTGTGTCGGACTGAAATAGATGCAGTTCTCTCCTCTTCTGCACCAGAACTCATTAATTAGGAGTCTAATGGAGGAGTCAGAGACGTGCAGGAGCTTAGCAAGTGCTGGAGCCTGATGATTTCTTAAACATGGAAGTTTGAAAAAGGGCTCCCATGTGTCACATATTGTGTTTTATTTGTGGTAGTAGAGGAACTGAATGGCTTGCATGGACGCAGTCACAGGAGAGCCATCACTCACAGTAGTTTTAGACAGACTGTAATGACTGAATAATGAACGCGTGTTTCACCAGCTATGGGCACCTTTGGTCCGTTACTTTTAGAAGTTAAACTTCTTAAAACACTTTTCACACTCTCAACAATTTATTTAATTTGTCTGCTAACAATGTCAACAGTTAATATGAATGTATCATATATTAAATCACTTGTTTTTCCCCCTCCCTGAGCTGTCATGAAAAAAGGGAAATGGCATCATTTATTCTGTAGTGGAAATTATTTTAATTAATTTTTTATATTAAAGATATTATAATAGTTTTAATAAAAGGTCAAGTCTTTTTTTAAGGCTAATTTTATTGCATTACCCTTAGTTTAAAAAATCTTAAATACACACAAAAAAACTTTATTTATTAAATAGGTACACAAATTATTTAATAATAACTATTTATTTATTTTAAAAACTTTTATTTTTTAACTATATATTTTTATTTTAAACTTTTTTTTACGATGGAAATGTATATATTTGAAGATTAAAAGTCTGGGTCTGAAACAAGTATAAATACAAACATTTAAGAAGTAACAATTATAAAAGCATGCTAAACATTTTCCCATAGGCTTTCCCATCTTTCACGTGACCTTCATGTAAAAACTTAACATGTAAACTTTTTATGTTTTTCCTCAGTGTTTTTTCTCAAGTAACTTTTGTTCATCTGGCATGCAGTCTGTAATCCTACAGTTTTTCCTTTTCAACTTTTTACTCAAATTATGCAAAATGATTTGTAATTAACAATTCTTTACTTTAGAAATATGTAGAGAGTGAATTAGAATTAGAATTAGCACTTGAAATACTCACTAGTGCTGTCAGACCTTTTTGCTTTTTCCTAACTCATTTATCATTTTACTGTTTTTAGAAGTACAGTTTAACCATATACTGTTGTTATATAGATTTGTGTGTGTGTGTGTGTCGTTAACATCTCTCAGAATGGCAAAACAGTTACACTATTTGAGGTGTCATGTGCATTTGACTTGTTTATGGAGGACTCTTACTGCTCTAAGACTTTAAAATATCAGTCATTGATATCTACCGTTGAGAACCTTGGGTACAAATGCCAGCTTATTGTGCTGGTGTTTGGTAGTCTAGGTCATGTACACATGCTGGTGATCTGTGGACTTTGCATTGGGGGGCTATCTAAAATAAGGGCTAAACAGTTGGCAAAGTACTGTTCAATCTCAGCAACTATAGGAAGCATGTTTATTTGGAAAAGGCTATGTTTCCTGTACCCATAGAACTGTATAATCCATAACAATGTGCGGATTTGCTTTAATCTGTTGGATCATTCAAAAAATTTGATTCCTAATGAAATTTGACTTGTAATGTGGAATCAAATAAAGTATATAAAATGTGTGTGTGTGTGTGTGTCATGTGGAGATCAATCTGACTGCTGCTGTGTGGGAAGAAAACCAAAATCTCCCATCATCAACTGCTGTTGTCTGTTTTATCAGCCATTTTATTAGGTTGTTCCGAGAGTCTGATAACACACACGATGGAATCACATTGACATATCCGAGCCATGTAATCCCATTTATTGTGTATAACTCACATCAGTATGATTTGTTGCCGTATACGGCTTGTAGGCAGTGCTTTAATGTGATTGAGTAGCGACGGGGAGCAGCCTGAGGATCACAGCGAGTGACAGGTCACCGTGTGTGTTGTGAATTTCACTGACGTGATTACAGTCTTCAGACAAACCTTGAGCATACGGGGGCTGGAAATGAAAAATTATTCCGTTTTACTGCAGTAGAGCACTATGTCCGTGCTTTGATCCATCTGTCACTTCTGACCCTGACTGTCAGTTGCACCTCTCTCTCTCTCTCTCTCTCTCTCTCTCT
>NW_015554075.1:545482-551279 GCF_001515605.1 Sinocyclocheilus anshuiensis
TCATATCCCACACCCGCCCACTGGGTACAGCTGGATCCCAGCATCTACACATGCCATCTGCCTCTTTATGAGACGTGCCGGACTTACTGGTGATGTGACTCTAAATATATTTAGAAGGAAGTGGGTGTTTTACTGCTATCAGAAAGTAATATTTTCAGTCTGCTTTGATTTAATTAGATCAATCATAGGCTACTGGATTATACATCATTATTGTGGAATTTTATTGTAGAATATTGTAGAATTATTATTAAAAAATATAAATACAATTAAAACATTCAATCATTTTGTAAGACTGAAAGTGATTGTAGACATTACATTTTGGTATAATGACAGTTAATTTTAGAAAAATCTTTAATAATATATAATAACATTTAATGGTAATAGTTATAACAATAATACTAATATTGATTATGATTGTTGTTATTATCAATATACAGTGTATCAATCATTATGCAACAACAACAAATACTGAATAGAAAAGTGAATATAAGCATTTATTTGGAGATTTGCTAACAGTGCTGCATTTAAATATTAACTTTAAGTAAGTGGTAGATGTTGGCAGTGTTGATGAGGATTTTTGTGGGAAAGCTGAAAACATTTTTGCAATTCTGTTTGGTGGCGCTGGGGGCACAGAAATGTGCATTAAAAGTATTCACGCTCACCGAGTGCAACACAAAATTTCGATTTGACAAACAACAACTTGAGCTTGAAAAACCATTGCTTTGTGCCATTAAATCATTTCATTCTGTGTGAAGGGCTCCATAGGGATCCATTGTTTCATTTTAACTTCTTGTTGTGGTGAAAATGTGCATTATGTGAGGGCATTACAATGCTTATGCCTTCAGTTCAGCTGCCAGGATGGAGGAAGACAACTCACGACATGTTCTGTGTGGGACTCCATCACAGCTATAAATATTCAATGTGGGTGCTTGCATTGTGCCAGTGCAGCTGTATAACTATTCCTCTTTTGATTGTTAGCCACACATATACTTACTACTAACCATTAGCCTGTCACAATCTCTTACTCTGATTGGCCGGCAGGAGGGAACAGGCTCTGACTCTTGCAGCCATCCTTGTGATCTGATTAGTCATATCAGCCCAGGTCCTGATAAAGACCTGATGGTCAACAGAGGAGATGTGGCATCTTGTCCAGATGGAGCCGTGGTTGTTTTTGTGTTTGTCGGTATGAAATCTTGGCTGGAGCAGCGGCTGACTCAAAGCAGATGGGTGGCGGCAGACTCCTCTGTGAGGCAGCGGCTCTGTTGATGGATACCGAGCTCCGGTGGCAAGATCCATCTATTATTGAACTACTCTGTCAGCTTATGTAGAGGAACAAGATGCCCAAACACACACACACACACTGAATCACATGGTGCTTTTAAAGGAACAGCTTACCGTAAAATGAAAATCCAGTCACACCTTCATGCTGTTCCAAACCTGTATGACTGTCATTTTTCTGTGAAACATGAAAGGATACATTTTAAAGAATTGCACTGGTCTTTTTTTTCTGTTTACAAAGGCTCTAAACTTTCAAAACAGATGCAAAATTAATATAAACATTAACATAAAAGTAGTCCACATGACTATAACTGTTCTGAAGGCACACAGTACCATGTGAGAAATTCTACATCTAAGTTATGAAGTGAAATGGAGTTGCTATTTATTGAAAATTTGTATCTGGTATGGGAAAAATAAGGGAGTTCAATATGTGAATCATTCTTTTGAGTCGAATCTGTTCAATTAATCAGTTTATCTGGTTCATGAAATCATTCTGAATGATTTCTTCAGAAATTGGTTCAATCTAGGGCTGTCAAAAAATTTGACAAAAATTTTTACAAATTTAAAATAAAAATCCACATTCAAATGCAAAAACGTTGCATTCGAATTTTAGGTGTGCATCAGGCAGCCTTATCAGTGGCGCACGAAATGCGACGACGATGTAAGTGTCATTGCATTTTAATGTTTTTATTAGTCTATCCAGTTCAACCCACTAGATGGCCTTGGAGCCCTTCGCTGCTCGGTTGTTCATTCAAAATATTGCGTAAAAAAAGAACATCAATGCGGAGATGATGTTGTTTACGTCAAAACCGAAACCAAACCATTCACACAGAGCATATTTATCACATTTTCTAGAGGGACATCTATCACCGTTGCACTCGCGTCTCGCACAAGAGAGCCGCATGTTTAGAAAGCCATGGAAAATTAATGTAAGTTCAACTTTTTAAAAACATGTCTCAAGACTTTATGGCGGTTTTTCCCCATCCTACTGCATCTCAAGTTTTTAAATGAAGAAAATACTCTTTGTGATTGTTTTTCGGTCCTTTGTATTAAACTATACATACATGCATGATTCTGTTTTGTTTCTAATTGTTTAATCAACTTTAATTATATAAGGTTTATAATCATTATTTTAAACATTATGCAGTTTTTTCAAAGATAGTCGTGTTATTTTATTATGCTTTTAAGAAACATGCATAATATTTTGTTCGATGTGCCCTCTTGTGGCCTCAGGAGAGAAGACAAAACTTTTTTCCCCCCTAACTGAAATTATGCCTTTTAAATTCAAATATAATTCGAATATTGATAATATTTAAGTAAAAAATTCGAATTTCGTTTTTCAGCCATTTTTACAGCCCTAGTGTACATACATCTAAATGCTATTTCAGATGCAGATTCCAAAAATGTTTTATGTTGGAATGAAAGACACTATAAGTACCGGATATCAAGTGCTTCTTATTCTTACCCACAAATACAAAATGGAAGAAAGCGTTAAAACTGAACACAATCTTGCTACTCAAGCTGTGTATGACATTTTTTTATATTTATTTGTTTCTTTTAAATTTTGCATTTATTTGTACTTTTACTTTCAATACTTAAGTACGTTTAGATAATATATAAGTACAAAATTCGAAGTTAGTTTTTCAGCCATTTTGACTTATCATGTTGACCCAATCATGAATGAATCATTATTTTGAGTCTAAACTTTTCAGTGAATCAGACGATCTGGTTCATGGAATTGGTCAAAATGTTCTGTTCATGGAATTGATCCAGTCTTTTTTTCAGTAAATCAGTCAATTTGGTTCACAGAATTGGTCTGAATAATTTGTTCATGAATTGGTCCAATTTGTAAACTAATCATATTTTTGAGTTTTAAATGTATCTTTTCAATGAATCAACTGATCTTGGTTACAGAATCGGTCTGAATAATTTGTTTGTGAAATTGGTCCAATTTGTGAAGGAAAAAAAAATTCCATGAACCAGATCAAGTGATTCATTGAAAATATCCAATTTAAAAGAATGATTTGTTCATGATATATGCATATACATAAGCTATGTAACTATCTTTTTTTTTTGTTTTGTTTTTTTGGAGATCTTGTGAAATGAATCAACTGAACTGCTTCAAGGAATCAGTCTAAATAATTTGTTCATGAATTGGACTTATTTGCTTCTCAAGTTTAACTCATTGACCCAAAGCAGTTCTCGCATTAACATCTCACACAATTTGTATTGTATTGTATTGACTTGTGTGGACACTTTTATGATACATTTATGGTGCTTTTTTTTTAAGCTTGGAACAAAATGAGGGGGATTAATGATGACAGAATTTTCATCTTTTGAATGAACTATCACTTAAAAGACTTGCACTTCAACTTTGTTTTGGTCTCAACAGACAATTATGTTGCCTTCAATCTGTGTGCATTAGAATTCTCCCTTTTTGAATCCAGTTCTAACAGATGCTTTTGTCTCTCTCCAGCGGAGCCTCTCCCTTTGATGGACCTGTGTCGACGTGCAGCGCGGCTGGCTCTGGGACGAGAGCGTCTACAGGAGATCGAAACATTGCCTTTGCCCCAGTCTCTGAAGAATTACCTCCAGTACCAGTGAGAGCGCGGGCCCTCACGTAGAGATGCAGACACGGACACAGAGAGAAAGCCTGAGGCGCTACTATAGCGCCACCATCAGGCCGCAGAGGGAAAATGTTTACATTGTGGCTCACTGGTGGAATCTTAAGTTAGTTTTTTTTTGTTTGTTTGTTTTTACATTTTTATTTCCCTCTTTATGAGTTGTTTAAATTATTGATGGCTTTGGAAGAAGCTCGGGGGACAGTGTGACGCAGGGCTAGAGCGGCGGCAGCTCAACAGACCTGCAGCGCCTCCAGGTGTACGTCTCGCCCTGGAGAATTCGGCAGGAAGCACATTAACCTTGGGATGCCTTTGAAAGTCCACAGTAATAATCGTTCCTCTTTCCCTGGATGTGAAGCCTGCAGAGCACAGTAATTGGACACAGGAAACTGAGGCGGCCGCAGGTCGGGTTTAGCCGCCTCCCGAGTCAAAATCCATCACACGGGAGCCTCAAAGGAAGAGACAAGCCCTGGAAGGTACAGTACCTTCCCACAGTAGCCCCTCACTGCAGAACAAAGATCCAGGGTGCGGGGTTGGATCCACATCTAGGGGGTGGAGATGGTAGGTTTAGGGGTGGAGATGGGTGGGTTTAGGGATCAGGGGGTGGAGACAGGTAGGTTTAGGTATATGTAAGGTGGGAGGAGTTGGATCTGGATCCAACCTCGCCCCCTGGATCTTGTGTTCTGCAGTGAGGACCATCTCCCTTCGCACAGGACCACCAGGGGACGGTTACATGACTGACAGCAACCATTTTCCCTTTTTTGTCTGGGATGGATGTGTATTCCCGAGGACACTCATGCGCGTACACATGAAAACGACCAACAATCATATATGGATTTCACTTCTTTTTGTTCTCTGTGGGCTTCAGTCACTTTTCTATCTGATTTTATTGTCAGTGTGAGATTTCAGTTGATGATGATGATTTTATCAAAATGTTTGGCTATCTTTTAATTTTATTTATCAGGTTCGAGTTCCTTTTTAATGAACTGAGGATGTGCGAGCGAGCACATAGATATCGAACACTATCATACACTCATCACATATGGCTTTCTATTTTAAACTGGGATGCTGCTTTTATTATTATTATTATTATTATTCTGTCTGAACGCTCATAGAAGTCTGGTTTTTCCAAGGCACACAGTGGAATGTAAAGATCTTGCTAGCGTTAGCATATTTGAAATGTGAATAAAAGCCAAGTGAATGAGATTGATGTTGTTGACAGTTTGTTCAGAGACAGAATACAGAATATGCCCGGATGTGTTTCAGTGTTCTCATTGAATAAAAATATGTGCATTCTTGAGTACAGAAGGGCCTATTTACATAACACCACTTCTGTTCCTCAGCTAGCGTTCCACTGAGAGTTCCCTCATTTCCAACTTTTCTCTCTCTCTCCTGTCTGACTCCCACTCTATCACAGTCTGAGGCTGAAAAGTATTATCTAACCTAAATCTGTGAAGAATTGGATCACTCTTCTCACGCTCTGCTCGGGTTCGTGGGAGGTTTTTAAACAGTCACTAACCACAGGTGCTTTCAGTAATCCAGACCTAATCCTTGTGTTCTTAATCAATCAGTCATTCACCTAAAATTCCCTTAACATTTTCAATTGAATAAAACTACATGATATGCTGATTAATCACATTCGTCACAATTCTTGCATCTACTCTGTCAATTTTTGCAAAAGACCCTCAAATGAAGATAATTCAGAGATGCTGTAAGACAAGAAATTGATTAAATAGATAAAAAGTGGCAGTAAAAGATCAGTATTTAGTCTAGTCTAAAGCAAAATACTAAGAATTTGGTAACACTTTAGTCTAGAGACCAATTCTCACTATTAACTAGTTGATTATTAGCATGCCTATTATTAACATTTTGGCTGTTTATTAGTACTTATAAAGCAC
>NW_015554075.1:551380-555016 GCF_001515605.1 Sinocyclocheilus anshuiensis
TTGTCATTTCTCCGATCACAAACGCAGACATGGTTTTATGTTTACGCGGCTCGATGCAATGTAATTGCAAAAAAAATTTAATTATGTCCCCACTGGATGCAACAGATGCCTCGTTTATAATGGGTTTTACTGGTTTTGTCTCGTCATGCCGGGAAATGACATCACAGTATGGTAAGGGGCGTAACATTTCCGTCACACGCTTGAGGTATTCGGCCAATCACAACGCACTATATTTTCCAAGTGTTTTGGAGGCATATGATAAGGCTGTTATATATTTTTTTAAGCTATTATTTAGTGAAAATACTGATCTTGGTCATTGGTCTGCTGTGTACAACTGTGAGCTCATGAGAACAAATCCAGAACACTAAAGAAATATTCACCTCAGAGAAGAAAGTATCTGCATAATTTTTATAGGAGCTGTGCGTTTCATTTTGATTAACCTAATGCTGCGCTGGTGGGCTTTTGCTGAAATAAACTTCTGCATTAATACAGTCTCATGAACGCACAGTCTCACACAGAAAGACCAATGGCCAAGGTCAGGACTTTCGCTAAATAATAGTTTAAATTTCAGTTCTATTCATTTTGTCAACACTATCGTTAGCCCTCAGAGGACTTGGATAAGCGAGTTGATTAGGATCATTCTATGATACTTTTGAATATTTTTCTTTAAGGCTTGAGGCTAGTTGCTGTTCACTGGACAAGTGCAAACAGGCCTTTTTTGCATTTATCCTTTCATGGTCTGAAAAAGAAAGAAGGTCATAAGGCATTAGAACAACACCAGGGTATTGTTTCATTTATCGGTGAACTGTCCAGTTGAAGTGCATATACTTTTCACCCAACGTAGTATGAAACTTTTCAGTAACACTTTAGTATAGGGACCAATTCTCACTGTTAACTAGTTACTTATTAGTATACCTATTATTAAAATATTGGCTGTTTATTAGTACTTATAAAGCATATGACCATATTCTACATCCCTAATCCTACTCAATACCTAAATTTAACAACTACCTTACTCACTATTAATAAGCATCAAATTAGAAGGTTATTGAGGTAAAAGTCGTAGTTAATGGTTTGTTAATAGCGAGAATTGGACCTTAAAGGGGTCATATGACGCGATTTCAATTTGTCCTTTCTCTTTGGAGTGTTACAAGCTCGCACTGGATACCTGGCCAATCAGAACTCACATCACTTTTCAGACCGATGAGCTTTGCAAAAATTGACGCGTTTCAGAAATGCGGGGCATAGAGGGGACAGTATGTGGAACAATAATGTACAGTATGTGGAAAATAATGTGGTTTTTTTACCTTAAACCGCATAAACACGTTGCATTACACCAAATACACAAAATAATGTTCTTTTTAGCAACATCATATGACCCCTTCACTTTTCAGACCGATGAGCTTTGCAAAAATTGACGCGTTTCAGAAATGCGGGGCATAGAGGGGACAGTATGTGGAACAATAATGTACAGTATGTGGAAAATAATGTGGTTTTTTTACCTTAAACCGCATAAACACGTTGCATTACACCAAATACACAAAATAATGTTCTTTTTAGCAACGTCATATGACCCTTTTAAAATAAAGTGTGACCATGAGTTCATATGAATTGGCAGAATAGTACGAATTTGTTATGCTGTACTTTATACTATGTTATGTATATGGTATTTGCTAATGCTTTTTTTTGTTGTTACATATACAACTACACTGCTGTTCAAAAGTTGCGGTCAGTATTTTTTCTTTTTCTTTTAAGAAACTAATGTTCAGCAAGGATGCATTAAACTGATCAAAAGTGACTAAAGATATTTATAATGCTGTATAAATGCTGTTCTTTTGAATTTCCTATTCATTTAAGAATCCTGGAGAAAAAAAAATCTCAGATTTCTGAAGGATCATGTGACATTGAATGCTGGAGTAACAGTTGCTGAAAATTCAGGTTTAGAAACAGAAAACTCTACATTTATTTATTTTTACAATTACTGTATTTTAGCATTTCACTATATTACTGTTTCACTTTATTTTTGCCTAGTAAGCATCAGATTTCTTTCAAATATATTTACACCAAAGTTTTTAATGGTAGTTTTATTTTATATAATTACTAGTGCTGTCACACGATTAATCGCATCCAAAATAAAAGTTTTTGTTTACATAATATATGTGTGTACTGTGTATATTTATTATGTATATGTAAATACACACACATACAGTATATATTTTGAAAATATTTACATGTATTTACTCGTATATATTTATATTCATATAATTTATATTATATATAAATATATTTAATATATAAACATAACATTTTTCTTAAAGTCACAATATGTAATTAAAACGCACAACATATTAAAGCATCTTTGGTGTTTCCATGTTTTCTACAAACCAAAACCGGAAATCGAGTGGTTATGACGTCATTGGCAGGCGACACAATGACACTATGGACACGGTGCGTGTCACTAATTAAAATGGCTTATTTCTCTGGATTTAAACATTTGGGATAATGTAAGTACACAAGTAAGCAAAATATATAAAATTTTTCTAGTGGTTTTTGGATATTTTAATAAACAAAATCTTACATATTGTGCCTTTAAATATATGCGTGCAAGTGTTTGTATTTATATATACATAATAAATACACAACACACACATATATTAAGTAAACAAAAACTTTTATTTTGGTTGCAGTTAATCGCGATTAATCGTTTGACAGCACTAGTAACTAGATAGTAAAGTTTGTAGACAAACTTTAAGTTGACTTGAAAAAGCCTAGCCAGAAAGTTTGAAGTAGTTTTAAAAGCTTAAAGTTTGAGGGTTTTCAGTTTTAACTAATTTGAAGTAGTTTTAAAGTTTTGAAGGCAATACATTCTATCAGAAAAATAGATAGACAGATAGATAAACAGATAAGAAATAGTAAACTAGCATGTTGCTAGCATGATTAGCAAGTTACTAGAATGTCGTTAGCATGTTTCCAGCATGATTAGCATGTCACTAGCATGTTGCTTCCATTATTAGCAAGTAACTAGCATGTTGCTAGCATGATTAACAAGTGACTAGCATGTTGCTAACATGATTAACAAGTTACTAGCATGTTGCTAGCATGATTAGCAAGTAACTAGCATGTCACTATCATGTTGTTAGCATTATTAGCAAGTGACTAGCATGTTACTAGCATGATTAGCAAGTGACTAGCATGTTGTTAGCATGACTAACAAGTCATTAGCATGATTAGCAAGTTACTAGCATGTCGTTAGCATGTTTATAGCATGTTGTTTACATGATTAACAAGTTACTAGCATGTTGCTAGCATTTTAGCAAGTGACTAACATGCCACTATCATGGTGTTAACATGATTAACAAGTGACTAGCATGTTGCTAGCATGATTAGCAAGTGATTAGCATGTTGGTAGCATGATTAACAAGTGACTAGCATGTTGCTAGCATGACTAGCAAGTGACTAGCACGTTGTTAGTATGATTAGCAAAGTTACTAGCATGTCGTTAACATGTTTCTAGCATGTTACTAGCATTATTAGCAAGTTACTAGCATGTCTCTAGCATGTTGTTAAAGGGGTCATATGATGCTGCTAAAAAGAACATTATTTGGTGTATTTGGTGTAATGAAATGCGTTTATGCG
>NW_015554075.1:555026-556238 GCF_001515605.1 Sinocyclocheilus anshuiensis
TTTACAGATCTTCTTTATGCACCAAGAGCTTGTAACACTCCAAAGAGAAAGGAAAAATTGAAATCGCATCATATGACCCCTTTAACATGATTAACAAGTGACTAGCATTCTGCTAGCATGACTAGCACATTACTAGCATGTCACTACCATGTTTCCAGCATGATTAACAAGTGACTAGCATGTCGTTAGCATCTTTCCAGCATTATTAGCAAGTGACTAGCATGTTGCAAGCATGACTAACAAGTCACTAGCATGACGTTAGCATGATTAGCAAGTCACTAGCATGTCATTAACAAGTATCTAGCATGTCGTTCGCATGTTGCTAGCATGACTAGCAAGTGACTAGCATATCATTAGCATCATTAGCAAGTGACTAACATGTTGCTAGCATGTTTCCAGCATGATTTGCAGGTGACTAGCATGTTGCTAGCATGAATAGCAAGTTAATAACATGTTAACATGATTAGCAAGTTACTAGCATGTCGCTCGCATGTTTCTAGCCTGATTAGCAAGTTACTAATGTTGTTAGCATGATTTACAAGTGGCTAGCATGTTGTTAACATGATTCGCATGTTGCTAGCATGACTAGCAAGTGACTAGCATATCATTAGCATGATTAGCAAGTGACTAGCATGTTGCTAGCATGTTTCCAGCATGATTTGCAGGTGACTAGCATGTTGCTAGCATGAATAGCAAGTTAATAACATGTTAACATGATTAGCAAGTTACTAGCATGTCGCTCGCATGTTTCTAGCCTGATTAGCAAGTTACTAGCATGCCGCTTGCATGTTTCCAGTATGATTAACAAGTGACTAGCATGTTGCTAGCATGATTAGCAAGTTAATAGCATGTTGCTAGCATGATTAGCAAGTTACTAGCATGTCGCTAGCATGTTGTTAGCATGATTAACAAGTGGCTAGCATGTTGTTAGCATGATTAGCAAGTGACTAGCATGTTTCTAACGTGACTAGCAAGTGACTAGCATGTTACCATGATTAGCAAGTAACTAGCATGTTGTTTACATGTTTCTAGCAAGTTGCTAACATGATTAGTAAGTTACTAGAATTTTGCTAGCATGACTAGCAAGTGACTAGCATGTCATTAGCATGATTAGCAAGTGACTAGCATGTCGCTTGCATGTTTCCAGCATGATTAGCAAGTGACTAGCATGTTGCTAGCATGATTAGCAAGTTACTAGCATGTTGTTAGCAT
>NW_015554075.1:557992-563289 GCF_001515605.1 Sinocyclocheilus anshuiensis
AAAAGTGGCCAAAACCACTTTAAAACCAGCTTGGGAGACCAGCCAAAGCAGTCAATCAGCTTAGGCTGGTTTTAGCTGGTTTTTCAGTTGGGAGTTGTTAAGCTTTGCTATAGCAATAGACAGCTTAAATACACAATAAATCTTATTGTATAAAAGTTGTCACCCCCTCAATTAAACTCTATGGCATTTTAGGTGGTTTTGCTAGTCTGGTTTACGAAAACCGTAAGCCGGATCAGTTAGAAAAGATATAGCAACCCGAGTCAGACCAGTCTGAAGGTCTGACACGAGTTTGGTGGTTGTAGCTTTAAAAGTCTAGGACAGGGATGGGCAAATGGCGGCCGGGGGCCGTATACGGAGTGTCTTTTAGTACGGCCCGCAGGATCATATTAGACTCGGATGATCAATTTTAAAACATTTGAAAAGCAAGTCACGTAAAAATTGCTTTCAGTTTATGATGTTAATACTATCTCCAACCAGGAGAGGTCGCAATTTCCAGGAGAGGTTGCTATTTCCAGCCGCTCCCCTATTAATTTCAGCGTAGTAGGACATGCACTCTAATGTAAACATTCATTAACATTAGCAAATAATAAATGAAAAACTGACCATGAAAACGTTGAAACATGAAAACCATGAAACAGTGACGTTGGTTTTCAAAAAACACAATGGACTAACACCAGCAGATGACATTGCACCCCAAATCATCACAGACTGTGGAAACTTAACACTGGACTTCAAGCAACTTGGGCTATGAGCTTCTCCACCCTTCCTCCAGACTCTAGGACCTTGGTTTCCAAATGAAATAGAAAACTTGCTCTCATCTGAAAAGAGGACTTTGGACCACAGTCCAGTTCTTCTTCTCCTTAGCCCAGGTAAGATGCCTCTGACGTTGTCTGTGGTTCAGGAGTGGCTTAACAAGAGGAATACGACAACTGTAGCCAAATTCCTTGACACGTCTGTGTGTGGTGGCTCTTGATGCCTTGACCCCAGCCTCAGTCCATTTCTTGTGAAGTTCACTCAAATTCTTGAATCGATTTTGCTTGACAATCCTCATAAGGCTGCGGTTCTCTCGGTTGGTTGTGCATCTTTTTCTTCCACACTTTTTCCTTCCACTCAACTTTCTGTTAACATGCTTGGATACAGCACTCTGTGAACAGCCAGCTTCTTTGGCAATGAATGTTTGTGGCTTACCCTCCTTGTGAAGGGTGTCAATGATTGTCTTCTGGACAACTGTCAGATCAGCAGTCTTCCCCATGATTGTGTAACCTAGTGAACCAAACTGAGAGACCATTTTGAAGACTCCGGAAACCTTTGCAGGTGTTTTGAGTTGATTAGCTGATTGGCATGTCACCATATTCTAATTTGTTGAGATAGTGAATTGGTGGGTTTTTGTTAAATGTGAGCCAAAATCATCACAATTAAAAGAACCAAAGACTTAAACTACTTCAGGCTGTGTGCATTGAATTTATTTAATACACGAGTTTCACAATTTGAGTTGAATTACTGAAATAAATGAACTTTTCCACGACATTCTAATTTATTGAGATGCACCCGTATGGTATATAAGTGGGTATTAAATGTTAAATGGGTAAGATTACATGTACTGTATTTCAGTTATCTTTAGTGGGATGCATTTACATTGTGACTGTCCCTAATACACAATCAACTCTGTCTGTAAAGGTGTGAATCAATTGGCTCATACAGCCAGATGGCCCATATGGCCAAATGTCCCATATATAATATCTAATGAGTTTATCGCAGAATCCCCAGTGGGAGATTACAGTATCATGTCTATTATTTATAGTATAAACTTCTGTCCCACAGACAGAACTTTGAGTAAAGATTATTTGAAGACTAACACACCACACTACTACCTTCAAGAAATTCTTCTCCCCACAAGAATCTTGGTGAAGCTTACTTGTTTTATGTATTAATGTAATCTAATACATTGGCGAGCCACACGAACGACTACTCGGCCAAATACAGCAAAATCTAACACCCTACAAAATACCTTATAATCCAACTCAGATCTAATCTTAAGTGCGTATAAATGTTGGAGAGAAACTCCATACTGCCTTCGCACTTCTTCCATTAAGGTCAACAATCTTTAAGTGGCTTTTTTAGATAATGGAGAATGCATTTACTGATCCTTTGCTTGAAATAGGGTGATTTGGACTAATCTTGCCCCGTTTTAGTGTATCTAGACATGTTAGGACTGTCTTATTGGAAATCAATGTTAGACGGCAAGGCACTGTCTTTCCGCGCCAGCATAAAAATTTACTTTTTTTTGTTCTTGGCTCCTCTCTTTCACGTTTGGAATGAGCTCAGATGTAATTGAATAACACAGATCCGAGAGCACAGGTACAGAGATAGCGCCCCGCTCAAAGCATCGGGACGGCGAACGAGGGGCTGTGGTTTAAGCCAGGACATTGATCCTCCCTATCCTCCGTTTCCCCCAATCTGGTCTTAAATCACTAACATGTTTAACCAAAGGGAACAGACTGTTCCGTGTGTTCCAGCCTTGAGAGAATGGCCCGAAGAGTCTGCGTTTGTGTACAAATGCTTTCGAAGCGGCTTGGGAATCACTGGTTGTTTATGTTTTATGTCCTTCATCATTAGCAGGCGATTGTTGGAATACTTGGAAATGGGTATTGTACTGACTTCCTCCCAGTGTGATTCTCAATATGTAGACATGGGAAATGGGTATTGTACTGACTTCCTCCCAGTGTGATTCTCAATATGTAGACATGGGAAATGGGTATTGTACTGACTTCCTCCCAGTGTGATTCTCAATATGTAGACATGGGCCATTTCCTTAACTTACCGGGGTGTAAATAGGAGGGCGAGAGCTCATCCACCACTGAGAGGCCTTGGGAGAGAAGTGTAAAAAAACACAAAAAAAAGGCGAGACTTCATTGATGTGCTTCCTTCCCTGTGGGTGCGCGACTGAGAGGAGGAGGGTATAAATAGGGAGCCGATGGCAGTGATGGTCTGGGGAAAAGATCTTCGTGTCCTAAACGACCTCAGCTTCCACACACAGGTGCATCCTGGCCTGTGCTGGTCACAACATCACTGAGGGTACAAGAAAACAGTGTAAGCAAATGTGTTCTGCTGAGAAAACACTGGAGACGGCACCTTTTGTTCTGGTGTTCTTGCTGCATGTTTCCCGTTCATGTGCCATAACTCAGATTTCTGTTAAAGGAGGAAGACTAGGACAACAGATTATTTCTTTGAGAGACAGCCTGGGTGAAAAATGTATATGTAAAACCTTCAGTTTATTAATTAATGTACATTAAAAGGTAAGCAAACATTGTTTTGTTAACAGTTTGTATATGCAGAACATACAGTAAGTGCTAGTTAGCCATTGGCTGCAGTCTTTGCGGTGTGTTCAAGTACAACCTTTCATCGCCGCTATTTCTTTGTTGTCAGTTTGGTGTCACAGCCTTTAGGTTCACTCAGCATTTTGGGAAAACATGCTTCATGAGGTAAGGCTAACATAAATGTCTTCTTTAGTTGTGAAAGCACCAACTAAACTGTAACATCTGAAATTTCTCCTACTAAACATTCACATAAATTATTTAGTAAATTCACCACAGAATGAATGAAATGTTTGCTTTTTTTTCTGGAAAATGCTGGAAATTAGCACACTTTACCCCACTGTCTCCTACTTGAAGGTACTTTCCTATTTTGTACTGCAACATAAATGACACATAGTCATAGCTCAGACATGTTCTGTTTGTTCATGTTACATGATGCTACTGTAAGTAGGGTCTAAAATAGCCATTCATCAAATACTGTACACTAGGCCTACTGTTCAAAAGTCTAGGGTCAGTCATTTTTGTCTCTTATGATTACCTTTATAATACAGTATGGTGAATTCCTATTATCAATGTTGAAAACAGCTGTGCTGCTTAATCTTTTTGTGGAAACCATATGCCATTTTTAATTAATCTTTGATGAATAGAAAATTCAAAAGAACAGCATTTATTTGACATTTAAATTTTTCAGTGACTCCAAACTTTTGAATGGTATTTCATATAAACTCACAGTAGTCATAATTGAGAAAGTGTCTTAACGATATACTTATTTCACTTATGAATTCAAAACCATTGCTCTAAAAGCCCATTAGCTTTCCCCTGTTGGCCTACAAACTACCATCATGACTAAACAGCTCTGTACTGTTATGCTAACACTGCAAAATCTGTTCGTCGGGGTAGTTACAGCGCCAGCTTCCTATTGGCTGAGGAGATATTGGGGATTTGGATTCAGTATGGCCCAATATTGAACAGGTGATTGTAAGGATTTGATCTTCAGATTGAAAATGAGTCTGTGTGGTTTTCTCTTCAGCTTAAGAGAAAAAACACACAGGGAGTGTACAGAGAGATGAAACAGATTAGCGTGGGTCAACATGTTCTCTTCCTTCTTCACTCCCCTTCATTTTCTGTCCTCACGCTCGGTTTTCTGAGCCAGCCTGTATAAATAGCATGTGATCCATCTATTATGTCTGTGCTTCTCCACTCTCCCCGGATCCTGTTTAGCTTCTCAGCTCTACTTGGGAGCCCTGTTGCAAAAGCAGCATTAAAGAGTTTTCTGGAAGCACCAATGTTCTTGTCTGACTTCATTTAGTGCTTCCAGACTTGGTCCAAGCCTAAAAATCATCACTCATCAGGTCAACGAGAGCCAGGACCATTGTTTAGGGTTATGATATAGCAAGGACTGGAAAGATTTTAATTGTGCTTTGTTAAACCTATAAATCAGAAATAATAATAATAATTATTATTATTATTATTTTTTAAATGATTACAATTATTTTATTAATAATAATAATAATAACAACAATTACTGTTATTATTATTATTATTAAAATATTTGTAATTACCATTTTTTTAAATAACATTAATAATAATAATTATTATTATTATTATAACTACTACTGCTTTTATTGTTATTATTATTATTATTAAAATAATTGTAATTATCTTTTTTAAAATAATAATAATAACTATTATTATTATTACTACTGCTATTATTGTCATTAGTATTATTAGTATTATTTTAAAATGATAAATACAATTATTTAAATAATAATAATTATTATTATTATTAAAATATTTGTAATTACCATTTTTTTAAATAACATTAATAATAATAATAATTATTATTATTATAACTACTACTGCTTTTATTGTTATTATTATTATTAGTAGTAGTAGTAGTAGTAGTAGTAGTAGTAGTATTTTAAAATTATATTTACAATTATTTCAATCATAATAATAATAATAGAGGATTATTTTTTTTAC
>NW_015554075.1:563481-577405 GCF_001515605.1 Sinocyclocheilus anshuiensis
TAGTTTAAAAGGACATTTTCATAATAGTGGACAATTTTAAACATTTATTATTAATATTCATAATTCTCAACTTGCTCATAAAACGTATATGGGAATTGTGTTTTTGTGATAAAATTAGATAAAATTGTCCATGCTTGCTTGTAAACCATAACAAGAAGCAAAATGCTGATTTGTTCTTTAGTGAAGAACCACTAAGAAACCTGACAACAAATAAATGAATGAATGAGGAAATAAAAATAATTAAAAGAAAAATAGGGGTTGCCATAGAAACAGGGAGGCACAACATAAAAAAATAGACTGGTGGAGGGTGTCTGGTGAATTTCTGACATCTGCAATATGGCACAGTGGACAACTGGGGAGGAGTGGAGTATCTCCTCCATGTACACCTCCTTTCTCTTAATGAAATCGGATGCATTAAAACATTCTAGCCACAATTTAAAAATACATCAGGCATAATCTTCCATGTCACCTCACCAAATGATTCTCTATTAAATGTAACAGGTTATCATGGCTTTGCTTTAATGATTTTTACCATTTGCTAATAAGTGCTAATGTTAAACTAGCCCGTGTGTCACCACCTATTATTCAGCACCAGATTGGACCTCAGAGTTAAAGAATTGGATAATTATTCATATTAAGCTTGTGCAGCAGATTCAATTTGTCATGTTCTCCGAGATTCAAGTGAATTAGGGATGTGCTTTGATATGACTTGCTTGCTGTACAGTTCTTTTTCCCACAAACCCTTCCCCTAATGACTCCACACAGACACAGAGAAAAGTGAAGCCCTCTTAATTTGAAAAACGCAAATCAGGCCTTTGGGTTCATCTGTGTCTGTGCTGGTGCTGCTCAAATTAGGTTAATTGGCTCTCACAGCCAGGAGAAGTTCTTAATGAGGTCTAACCTACCAAACACTCTGGGTGAGCACATATGCGCATGCGTAGAAAAAGCATTCAAAAACAGTTTTCTTTGTGAACAAGATAGCGGCCTAAACTAAAAAGTAGTGATGGGCGCTTCTGTTTCGAATCCGTGCTTCGGAGCACAAAATAATCAAATCACTTGATATCAGTAGACTAAGCGATGCTTTGTTACATACTGTTTCGAAATGTCAGTGGTTTCACACTAAAACACTTTTTTTTTTTTTTTATAGAACGTGACATTGAAAATATTTTTCTGCAATTCTCATTCCATTTACTTTGTTTTAACTGGTATTCAATCGGATTCGGAGTGCGCTGGGGTTTTGAGCGTTTCAAACAGTGATTTTACAAAGCGATCGGTTCATTTGATTCAAAGCTTCAAAAAGCCTTGCTTATTTTTTGCTTTTAAGTATAAGGTTTCACAGCGTATATCACTAATGATGAGACTTGATGCATACAGCATGTCAAGCGTGAACCCCGATACACATGCGCTCTGTAAGAGGTGATATCTCGTTTTTTATGATTCAGACTCTGGTGGCCTTGCTTCGTTGTATGAAGAGGTGGACGGTGGTGCTGGAATGGTAATAAAAGTTAAGTGTAATAAAATGTGAGCTGTAAATGACTGGAAGTACTCTGGAGGCTGAGACAACATGACAGATTGGACTTTGGTCAGGAGAGTAGCAGGACTGGCATGCTGCAAAAAACGTGACAACCCTATGGTAGGCTAGCCGCTATACCACTCTTTTTCTTCCTCATCATGGATTAAGACGCAAGAGCTATGCTTTAACATCACATGCCATTACTAGCATGCATTACACACCGTCATTAGCACAGAGTGCCTTTCTTCCAATATGATGCTGGGATATTATTTCCAGTTCTTCTGACTCATGTATTGCTGCGGAACTTGGACGTGCTGAGTTGTCACTCATTTTTCTCTCTCAGTCTGAATTTATACTGTGCTGTGCTGTAATACTGTAATGCGGTTTATTCATGAAATGCTTAAAAAAAATTTTTTAATTAAATAACACCAAGCCGAAAACTAAGGCCTTTCTAAAATCTTTTGGTTGCATCCATCTAGTTTAAATAAAGAAAGAAGGAAAAGAAAAAAAATAACCTTTTATTTTTAAAGCACTTAATTCAATGCATTGAATTAATTAATACACTCTGCAATTTCCAGCCTATATCATATGTACTGTCACCATGATTTACTTTTTTTAAATAATTGATTTATTTGTTTGTTTGTGCGCTATTAGACTAAAGAGATCCTGCTTTGTGAGCAGAGTTTTTTTTTTTTTTTACAGTGCTTTAAGGGTTTTTAATAGGCTATTTGAAAACCTCTAGAGGCATTTAAGAGTCAACACGCTCTCTAGTCTAAACCGATTGCCTATATTTACAAGGAAGTTGAAGGCTGCCCTCTGCCAGTTAAAGTTAGTCATTACAAGTGGTGTCATACACAATGTCAGTCAATCATACATGTTTAAAGCTTTGGGAAAAGTAGCCTATAATGGATTAGAAAACCAACATGTGTCATTTTCAAGTATAAATTTTTTGTTTTTTTTGTTTGATTAATTTTAGACTTCTGATAGTGTTATATTTAGTATAAATAAATTAACTTCTTCACTGAAACAAAAATAAATGCAGTATGTAAACCGTATAGAGCATTTAGTCCATAACAAAAACTCCCAAAAACATTATTGTTCATAAAAACATAAAACACAGAGAATCATAGAAAGTATGCGCTTTAAATAAATATTCTTCTTTTTATAGTTTATTGGGTTGTTGTGACTTTTGGGATTCTATTATTAATTCTATTATATTGTTGATAGATTGATCAGGTCTTGATGTGTGATTGCAAAACCTCTTCAGCAGAACAGCTGTTCAGGTATAATATGGATTTCAATAATTAAACCAAACCATCATGGCCAGATATTTTTCTTGACCCCTGTCTCCTCCTTAAGCTGAGACACACTGCATGATTTTCGGCTGTCCCAGACGAAAGATTGGCATTGTGAAACAATCATGGCGATTTCTGTGATCGTGGCCCCTATCGGTGGTCCTATGTCGTACTGAGAGGTTCAAAGACGGGCATTGTCAAGTCTTGCGAACAAAGATAGCCTACGATCATTTTCTGACAGTGTCAGAAATTCAGAATGATCATTGCAAGTTTGCTGCTTCAACCCAGGATTACTTAACAACTAATAAAAATGCGACATGAAATCAACGTGAAACATAAAACTGCTTACCTCAAGCTCTTATTCCTTCCTTTTTTGCCGCTTCCACTTTTTTCAGCACACAAAAACTACAAAAGTGTGATTCATCATGCTCTTTTTGTTTAAATACTATAGCACATCATGCCGATGACGCTTTTTATTCTTCTACACTCTTAAAAATAAAGGTGCTTCACGATGCCATAGAACAGTGTTTCTCAACCCTGGTCCTGAGCGCCCCCCAACACTGCACATTTTGTATGTCTCCCTTTTCTGACACACCCATTTCAGGTCCTGGAGTTTCTTTTAATGAGCTAATGAGTTGAATCAGGTGTGTTTGATTAGGGAGACACACAAAATGTGCAGTGCTGGGGGGCGCCCAGGACCAGGGTTGAGAAACACTGTCATAGAAGAACCTTTTTGTCTAAATGGTTCCATAAAGAACCTTTAACATCTGGAGAACGTTTCTGTTACACAAAAGGTTATTTGCGGCAAAAGAAGGTTCTTCAGTTATAAAAAAAGGTAAGAAAGAGATGGTTCTTTAAAAAACCTTTGACTGAATGGTTCTTTGTGGAACCAAAAATGGTTCTTCTATGGCAGCGGTCGGGAATCCTACATCCTATAGGTTCTGTACTGGAATTAGTCAAGTAGTTCACCTGTTTCAAGTCTTTGGCTTTTTCGAGTCGTTCGTTCATCACGTGACAGCCCCATAAGCTTAAACGAGACTCAAAGGTCCGAGTCGGTAAAATGATCCGAACTTCCCAACACTACGAACTATCCGTTCCACCTTAAAAATGTTGGGTGGTTGTTAACCCTTCCCCCTCAGTACTATTGGCTGTATTTTTTAAAGGAACAGTTGCATCAAAAATGGCATGCTGCGGACAGCAGGTTTCATTGAACAGTAAAAAATATACTTCTGTAAAAATGTATTGTATGTTTCAATAAATGGTGCACGTGATACATTCAGCCAGAGTTCTTCTTTTTTATTTAAGCTACATGCCTTACTCAATGTCAATGTAGCCTGTATGCATGGAAAAAGATCATATTGTTTGCAGCTGTTATGTAATGGTTTTGTCATTTTGGATCTTTATTGGAAGTTATCCATTACTGTAAAAGATTAAAGAGATATATACATTAATTAATTGTCTCACGAAATCCTGCATTAGAACATTTTCTGATGCTTTATAATGGAAATATGAGCCAGAGAAAATGCACTCCAAAGCAACTGTATGTGCCGACAAAGTATACTCGGCGTGCCATAATTTTATTATTTCAAAAGTTCTCAAAAAATCGAGTACGTAGAGGGCAAGATAATTCAATCTCTAAATAAATCCTGCATTAGAACACTTTCTGATGTTTTATTATGGAAATATGACCCACAGAACATGCCCCCCCAAGCAACTGTATATGCCGACAAAGCAGAGTAGAGGTGTCATAACTTAATTATTCAAAAGTTCTCAAACAATAGAGCACGTAGAGGGCAAGAGTAATTAATTCTCTAACAAAATCTTGCATTACAACATTTTCTGATGTTTTGTTATGGAAATATGACCCACAAAATATGCACTCCTAAGTAACTGTATGTGCCGACAAAGCATAGTGGATGTGCAATAACTTAATTATTTTACAAGTTCTCAAAAAAATCGAGCACATATAAATTCAATCTTGAACGAAATCTTGCATTAGAACATTTTCTGATATTTTATTATGGAAATACGACCCACAGAACATGCCCTTCCAGGCAACTGTATGTGCCGACAAAGCAAATTGGGTGTGTCAAAACTTAATTATTTTACAAGTTCTCAAAAAAAAAAACGTAGAGAGCTAGATAAATTCACTCTCTAACAAAATCCTACGTTAGAACACTTTCTGATGATTTATAATGGAAATATGATCCACAGAACATGCCCTCCCAAGCAACTGTATGTGCCGACAAAGCATACTGGACGTGTCATAATTTTATTATTTCAAAAGTTCTCAAAAAATCGAGCACATAGAGGGCAAGACAAATTCATTATCTAACGAAATCCTGCATTACAACATTTTCTGATATTTTGTTATGGAAATATGACCCACAGAATATGCACTCCAAATTAACTGTATGTGCAGACAAAGCATAGTGGGTGTGCCATAACTTAATTATTTTACAAGTTCTCAAAAAATGAGAACGTAGAGCGCTAGATAAGTTCATTCTCTAATGAAATCCAGTATTACAACATTTTCTGATGTTTTATAATGGAATTATGTTCCCCAGAATATGCCCTCCCAAGCAACTGTATGTGCTGGCAAAGCCTAGTGGGCGTGTCATAACTTAATTATTTTACAAGTTCCCTACATCTCTACATTCTCGTTTTTTTGAGAACTTGTAAAATAATTAAGTTATGACACGCCCACTATGCTTTGTCGGCACATACAGTTACTTCGGAGTGCATATTCTGTGGGTCATATTTCCATAACAAAACATCAGAACATGTTGTAATGCAGGATTCCGTTAGAGAATGAATTTGTCTTGCCCTCTACGTGCTCGATTTTTTGAGAACTTTTGAAATAATAAAAGTATGACGCCCAGTATGCTTTGTCGGCACATACAGTTGCTTTGGAGGGCATTTTCTCTGGGTCATATTTCCATTATAAAGCATCAGAAAATGTTCTAATGCAGGATTTCATTAGAGAATTAATTTATCTTTCCCTCTACATGCACATTTTTGTGAGAACACGTGATACCATAAAGTTATTACAAGCCCAGCATGCTATGTCGGCACATGCAGTTGCCTATGGCGCATGTTATGTGGGTAATTTCATCAACAGCACATCAGAAAATGCAGTAATACAAGATTTCGTGAGACAATTAATTAATGTATATATCTCTTTAATCTTTTACAGTAATGTATAACTTCCAATAAAGATCTAAAATGGCAAAACCATTGCATAACAGCTGCAAACTATATTATCTTTTTCCATGCATACAGGCTACGTTGACATTGAGTAAGGCATTGAGCTTAAATAAAAAAGAAGAACTCTGGCTGAATTTGTCACGTGCACCATTTATTGAAACATACAATACATTTTTACAGAACTATATTTTTTACAGTTCAATGAAACCTGCTGTCTGCAGAATGCCATTTTTGGTGCAACTGTTCCTTTACAAAATACAGCCAATAGTACTGAGGGGGAGGGGTTAACAACCACCCAACATTTTTAAGGTGGAACGGATAGTTCGGTGAATAAGGAGCTGGAGTCAGAAGTCATCAAAGGAAACATTGTTTTGATTACTGTGTTTACCGTGGTAAACGCGTGCTCTAGTCACGTTTGTTCTCGTGCATATCGCGTGACTTTACAGTGTCGGTTTGCTAAGTAGTAAGGCGTGGCCAGCTGACTTCAGTAACAAGTAATCAGGCGAGGATAAAATTGGTTAGTTCACTGCAGCAGCCCTTGTGTGAAGCCCGACGAGAGTAAAGACCATCGACTCTACCTGCGCGACTCCACAGAGCAAGGACACCGACAAGGTACTTGAGTATTGCTTTTCTCCCCTTTCATTACTTTTTGTACAGCTTGTTCTCATATACTTGTTTAGACAATTGTACTCACTATGTGCTTTCAAATCTCTACTATTACTACTAACACTCGGAAAGCATGCATTGTAAGTTGGAGGCAGGCCAATCGTAATAATCTATGGCCTGTCCCTTTGTCCTCTACTACTTCACTCTCTATTCCATTTGGTCTCTGGTACTGCCAGTTTGCTGTAATCAAACCCGAGGACACTGCCACTCCTGCAGCCCTCTCCACTAATTTCACTTTTTCGCGCGATTGGAAAGTACTGGTCTACTTATCTCAAATGAATGGAAATTTGATCTTCTACCATCTATTACAGGCAACAGTCACTTTGAGTCACATGCAATTACTATTACCCACCCTGTTAAAATCCACTTTGTAGTTGTTTATTGTCACCCAGGTCGACTGGGTAACTTCAAGGAGGACTTGGATGTGTTACCATCAAACTTTTCTGAGGACGGTACTCCTCTGGTACTGCTCGGTGACTTCATCATCCACCTAAAAAAAAACCAGGCTGCTGACTTCAACGCTCTGCTCGCCTCATTTGACCTCAAGCATGTGTCTACTACAGCTACTCACAAATCAGGTAACCAACTGGACCTCATCTACACACGCTATTGCTCCACTGACAACACTTTAGTTACTCCACTGCACACCTCAGACCACTTCCTCATCACTTCTAACCTCACACTAACTCCTGACACAGCACACACTCCTCCGCAGGTCACCTTTCGGAGTAACCTACGCTCACTCTCTCCCTCTCGCCTATCCTTTATGGTTTCGTCCTCACTTCCTTCACCCTCTCAGTTTTCAGCACTGGACACAAACAGTGCTACTGACACTCTCTGCTCCACTCTAACATCTTGCTTAGACAACTTTTGCCCCCTTTCATCCAGACCAGCACGTACTACCCCCTCTGCCCCCTGGCTGTCCGATGTTCTCTCTGAACATCGCTCTAGACTCAGGGCTGCAGAGAGGAAATGGCACAAATAAAAAAACTCGACCGACCTTAGTGTGTATCAGTCACTTCTCTCTTCCTTCTCTGCAAATGTCTCCACTGCTAAAACGACGTACTACCACAACAAAATTAACAACTGTTCTGACTCTCGCACACTTTACAAAACTTTCTCTTCTCTTCTCTGTCCTCCTCCCCCTCCTCCTTCATCAACTCTTACAGCTGGCACTTTTAGAAAACTACAGACCGTTATGCCTTTTTCCGTTCACTGCAAAGACACTTGAGCAACTCTCTATGTTCCTTGCACAGAACAACCTCCTGGACAACAACCAATCTGGCTTCAAAAGCGGCCACTCAACTGAGACTGCCCTGTTCTCGGTTACTGAAGCCCTGAGACTGGCAAGAGCAGCATCCAAATCCTCAGTACTCATCTTGCTGGATCTGTCTGCTGCATCCATAAGCTTGCGTTCTGCAAGTGAACGACGCCTTGTGGTGCCAACCCAAAGAGGCACAAAATCACTATCACTGACCTTTTCCTGGACTGTGCTCAGCTGGTGGAATGACCTCCCTATCTCAATTCGAACAGCTGAGTCTTTGGCCATTTAAAAAAAAAAAACGTCTAAAGACACATCTTTTTCCACCAGCACCTGACGAACTAATACTAGCTCTTACCTATTCTATTCTATTCTATTCTATTCTATTCTATTCTATTATATTCCATTCTATTAAAAAAACTCTAGTTATGTGTACTGTGCTAGACTGAGACTTGTAACAGCACTTGTATACTGTTGCTCTCTCGTTCGTCTTATTGCTTCTATTGTTCTCCTCATTTATAAGTCGCTTTGGATAAAAGCGTCTGCTAAATGATTAAATGTAAATGTTAAATGTGACATTAGATGTTAACGTCTTTTTTCAGGTTCAGTTTACGTGCAGTTCAGTCTAAAAATTTAAAGGCTTCTGATTGGGTAAGAAAAATGTATGTCATTCTATGCGACTACGCATTACCTTATGGATAGCTTACAACCTACTTACAACGTTCTGCCTTAAGAACAAGTGGTGCAACCGAAGTAAGTACAAATTTAATTACAAACTAGCAAGTAGTTACTAAGCCTCTAGTGTGGACTTTACATTCCAGTTTAAGTAACTTACGAACGGCTGGTGCAGCCCTACCCAGAAAACCATTTTTAATGGTTTTAATGGTTAAAAGTTGATGGTTTGTAATGTTTGTAATGGTATTTGTAGTGGAAACCATTAGAATTTCTGTGATGGTTTCTATATTTTTTTTTTCAGCAGGGATGGTAAAACACTTGCCTAAATGTCGAAATTAGTACAATAATAGCTGCATCTTCAATATATCTTTATAGAAAAACTTAATACTGAACATGTTTTTGCATTATCATGGGTCATGGTTTGTCCTAAGGAAAATTAACCATGGTTTTATTAGGCCTATGGTAAAAGTATAGTAACCATGTTTTTTTGGTAGATTGATTACCATTTGTATAACCTGAGTTTTACCACAAATACACTAACCCTAAACCTTAGCCAAAAAATGTGTCATTTGTCCTTCCGTTTGTGGGTACGCTGATCACGTCTGGCTGCCGATCCACACTCGGCTATTTTGTTTTGTTTGTGACTATTTGAGTTTGCGTTTGTCTTTGTACTTTTTCGTTTTTGGACTACTGTTGGATCTGCTGTGAATTCCTCTGGCTTCTTGGATAATACTCTGTGATCAGTTTTTTACTTCCTTGCGTTTTGTTGCCGCCAGGAACTTTTTGGTTGTCGGTTTACTGCGAGCCCTCTACCTCTTCGATCCTCCATCTTTTGGACTGACTGTGAGGTGAGTTAACACTCTTCTTATCAGTCAGTCTACTGGCTTACTGTCTGGTCGGGTAGCCTTCTTCTCGGTGAGCTTTTGTAGATGCTGCAATGACTGTGGTTCTGGCTAACGTGGTTTTGCTGATGGCTGGCTTTCCCATGGCAATTGCCAACACGTCAAAAGCTTTAGCGCTCATTATTATATTTCTGGTCACTATTGGATTTAACCCCAACATGGAAATTGGGTACATGCCCTGTGAGCTAAAGGCTCTAAACGGGCACCTGCGTCTCGACTCCGCGACGTACGAACACTGCCGTTCACTTGGTATCATTCAACGCCTGCATTATTTACATCACTTCTCTAGAAGGATTTTCAGTATTCATCAGCCGTCGTCTACTGTGATTCTGTGTGCCTGGTCTAGCAACAGGGCTCTGAGTAAGCTGAAACATCCTCAAAGGAACTGTCAAACACCGCGATCACTTGTCAACATAAATAGGATCGACTCTAAGGATAACGTTACCTCCGCTGGCAGCATATTGGAGAAAAACTGTGCTCTTCTTAATTGTCGCTCCATCTCTGACAAAGGCTCCTATATAAACAAACTAATTATTGACAATAACCTGGATATGTTATTTCTTACCGAGACTTGGCAGTCAGCAAATGACTTTTTGGATCTAAATCTGCTTACACAGACCAGATATCAATATCTGTCTAAACCGCGTTCAACTGGCAAAGGGGGTGGTCTTAACTTGCAGTTATTTATCGTGACTCCATAGAACTTACCAAACTGGATTTTCATAATACTACAACACTTGAGTTTATGGTTGCCATAAACACTAAGCCAATGAAGGTTGGCTTAAAATGTCCCCTCATAATTATCCTGATTTATAGACCACCCAAGCAGCAAACTGAATTATTCTCAGAACTCAGTGAATTACTAATGTTAGCCTGTGCTGTGTCGTCCCAGGATATCTTACTTGGTGACTTTAACATCCATGTTGATACTGTCTGCTCAATAACTACTCAACTAATGACTGTACTGCTTCGATCTTCGATCTTTTTCAGAATGTTAACTTTCCAACTCACACTCATGGTCATACACTTGATCTGGTCTGTACATCTGGTTTGAATAATATCTCCGTCAGTGGTCTGCCTATTCCTATCTCTGATCACAAGCTTATTATTTTTGACTTTACATTAATCTGTCCAGCCAAATGCACTGATAACATAACCATTTCATATCGTTGTGTAAATGCTGTTGATATCAGTACTTTCACTGCTTCTGTTGCTTCCTCTGCTATTCCTGAAGTTTTTACCTAAATTTTACCTGTCCATCTATGATTTATGATATGTACCATTCTCTTATTGCTAACATCTTAGATGAGTATGCTCCAATTAGGACCAGGTCTGTTCCCATGTCTCACTCCTCTCCTTGGTTTAATGCTGAGCTTCGCACTATGAAAGCAAAATGCAGACAACATGAACGTCTTTTCAGGAAAACGGGTTTAACTGTCCATTATCTGGTTTATTCTGACTATATTAAGTACTATAAAACTGCCTTGAATGCAGCCCGCTCTTCTTATATCTCCAGCATCATTAACAAAGCTAATAATAGGCCTAAAGCACTATTTAGCATGGTAAACAAACGAATCCAGGCACCAAATCATTGTATCAGCAAACATGAATCTGATGATTTGTACTTTCTTGCACCACTTTCAGGGAAAGTTGGATGTTTTATGTGGGACCTTTGGTGAGGAAATTACTATTTCTAGTTGTGAGCAAACTCAGTCTACCCAATCATTGACTACCTTTACCTTGACAAATCCATCTCTAATTGCTGATTTAATACAGAAATCAAATTCCTCTTCAAGCCGGCTAGACCCTGCACCTACTTTCCTCCTGAAACACTGTACCTCTGTTATTTCTGCCCCAATCTCACACCTCATCAACATGTATTTTATTTCTTCCACTGTTCCGATCTCACTCAAGACTGCTGCTGTTACCCCTATTTTCAAAAAAATGAATCTGGATCCTGTAAATCTACCGTCCAATTTCTAAGCTGCCATTTGTATAAAAAATGATGGAAAAGGCTGTTGTCTCTCAGCTGCAGTCATTTTAAGCCCACAACAATCTCTTTGATATTTTTCAGTCTGGACAGTACGGAAACTGCTCTAGTAAAGGTCGTTAATGATCTCTTACTTTCTGGTGATTCGGGCAGTTTATTAATTCTTTTATTGCTTGACCTCAGCTCAGCTTTCGATACTGTTTGTCATAAGATATTATTCTCTTGCCTTGCAGAGTTTGGCATCTCAGGTTCTGCATTATCCTGGTTCTTCTCATATCTCACAGATAGGCAATACTACATCTCACTGCACAATTCCAAATCTCCCATTGTCTCGCTCAAACAGGGTGTTCCCCAGGGTTCAGTTCTTGGACCATTATGCATCCTCTACATTCAGCCTCTTGGCCAAATAATTTGTCGCCATGGTTTTAACTACCACTGTTATGCTGATGACATCCAGATATATAATGCTTGTCAGCCAGATTCTACCCATTCGATGGTCTCCTTATCTTCATGTGTCAGTGAGTTAAAAGACTGGCTACACTCTAATTTTCTTAGTTTCTTGAGTAAACAAATTTAATAATTGGTCCCCCATCTCTAATAAATAAAACGAAAGTTTCTAGCTTTGACATTGACACTATTTCTATATTTCCATCGGCTACCGTTAGAAATGTAGGTATCATTCTAGACCTATCACTGACCTTGGATGACTACATCAGCAAACTCTCCAAAGCTGCTTTTTTCAGCTATGTCGAATTGCGCAACTTCGTCCTTTACTCAGTAGAAAAGATGCGGAATCATTAGTTCATGCGTTTATTACCGCTCGCCTTGACTATTGTAACGCTCTTTTATTCTGGCTTACCAGCTCACTTCATCTTTCGTCTGAAGTACATTCAAAATTCTGCTGCCAGACTATTAACTTCCACAAAAAAATCTGCTCACATCACCCCTATTGTCACGTCACGCTGTTCAGGGAACACGCTGGAGTCACGAGAAAACGTTTAACAGTATTTAATCAAAGAAACACTGGGAATAATCCACAACAGGAGCTTGAGCAACACACGTAGACAACAAGTAGACCCGACAGAAAAAGACTGCACAGACTAGGACTTAAATACAGGGGATGATTGGGGAACACAGGTGCATGGGATCATAATCAAACTAATTAACAAAACAAGGACAGGAACATGACCGAATAAGGGAACAGAAACAGGGGCAAAACATGACACATACAGTCCATGATCCTGACATTACGCCCCCTCCCAGAAGGCGCGTCATCGCGCCGTAGAAACTACATGGGGAGGAGTGGGTGGGAACTTGGGAGGAGGTTCCGGAGGAGGACGGACACCCGGGAGGGGGCCGGCAGACAGAGACCAGGGAGGGGACGAAGGAGCCAGGGAGGAGACAGGAGGGGCTTGGAGCAGGAGGAGCCAAGCAGGACCCAGTCCACAGCCATGATGGCGACCCACGGTGGAGCCGACGGAGGGAGGAGCCATGGAGGAGGAATGGCCGCAGACTCCAGGGGGCCGACCAACGGTGGCGGAGCAGGTGGTGGAGGAGCCCGAGGCGGAGACGGAGAGCCAACGAGCCAGGTGGTTGCCGAGGATCTGGGGGACCAGGGTGGAGCCGAGGGCTCTGGCGACCAAGGCGGAGGCGGATATCCGGAGATCCGCTGCGGAAACGGAGCGACTGAGGACCAAGGTGGAGCTGGCGGGAGGAAGGAGCCCAATAGAGCCGGTGGGACGGAGCGACGAGGTGCAGCCGGAGGAGCGGACTCCTGAGGCGATGGCGGGTCGATGCCCGACCAAGGTGGAGCCGGAGGGACGAGGGAGCCTGGTGGAGCTGGTGGATCGACAGGTGATGGTGGAGGCGAGGGAGCTAGGAGCAGAGGTGGAGCCACTCGAGGTCCACTCGAGGACCATCTTCGGATGACGGCGCTCTGCACGCGGTGTTTAAACTTGCGTCGTAGAACACACAGAGCGCGTCGTCCAGGTAGCTGGGTGTTAGCTAGCAGCTGGAACAGTCTAATATGGTCCTCGAGCGATTGCTCCCCCTGCTCCAGCAGGAGGAGGAGGAACTCCGGGCAGACGAGGGGACACATAAGGGCACACAACAGAAAAAAAAGACACTGGGTGAAAACGGTAAACAAATGGAGGGTAGACAAACAGAGGTTACTGTTTTGGTCGGGTCTTCTGTCACGTCACGTTGTTCAGGGAACACGCTGGAGTCACGAGGAAACGTTTAACAGTATTTAATCAAAGAAACACTGGGAATAATCCACAACAGGAGCTTGAGCAACACACGTAGACAACAAGTAGACCCGACAGAGACAGACTGCACAGATTAGGACTTAAATACAGGGGATGATTGGGGAACACAGGTGCATGGGATCATAATCAAACTAATTAACAAAACGAG
>NW_015554075.1:577428-580105 GCF_001515605.1 Sinocyclocheilus anshuiensis
AACATTTCCGTTGTGGTCCGTGCTACTTGCAGCGCGTTTCTTCATTTGCATGTGTTGTGAGGATTTGCAGCGTGTGTTGTCAAACTGATTACGATGTTTTCTTAATTTGCTGGTGTTTTTTCAATTTGCACGTGTTTTCTTAAGTTGCAGTGCGTTGAGCTTTCTCGGCCACCGTACTAATCAACCTAATTAACAAAACGAGAACAGGAACATGACCAAATAAGGGAACAGAAAGAGGGGCAAAACATGACACAGACAGTCCATGATCCTGACACCTATTCCATTTAATCTTCACTGGTTGCCTGTATCAATTCGTGTGCAATACAAAATTCTTCTGCTCACCTTTAAGGCACTCAAAGGTCTTGCTCCCTTCTATCTTTCCATCCTACTCTCTTCTTATATTCCTTCTCGCTCCAGGACTTGCAAAATTTCAAAATCCCTGGTAGCCCTTCGGGCAGGTACTCTTCAGATTTTGGGAGCCCGAAAATGAATTTAACTAGCCCAAATAAATAAATATATATTCTATATAAATGAACACAGTATGAGTGGGGTTGGACAATGTCTGTGGTAACGTACAGTACTGAGCCATAAAATTACACGATTTACAGTTCAGATACATGTTTTCACAAAAACAAAAATCTTGTACAACAGCATTTCAGCCTTTGGACCATTTTTATGAAAAGGGATAAATCAAGCATATAAATTATGTTAATTTAAAACGTATAAATATTACTGTCTTAACTGTTTAGATTTTTAGAAGGCACATTAACTTCTTTCTCATTTACAACTCTATGGGTTTGCTGCATAAAAACATGAGTTGATATTTGCATTGATCTGAACATTAACAGCAAGAAAGGCTTGTTGGAAATGCAAATTCATTCTCTGCCACGAGGTGGCGCTTTAGGAAATATTGCGGTTTCCCCGGTAACGGCTGAACACAAAGCAGCACCGTGCTCATAAACGCTGCTTTATCAGGAATTATAGGTAAAATGAAATTAAAATGCCAACGACACGTTTCTGAGGACTGTCGGTTCCCTTCAGATACATTCAAATAAAGACATCCGCGCCGCGTTTTGACTTGAAACGTGCAGCACTTATATTTATTCAATGACATCATTGTCTTTTGAAATTTAATCCAGCCGTATCGCGACTCTTGTCTTTCCGTCCCCAACTGTAAGACCTCTTGAAATTATAATTAAGACATTTTAAGTTTGATACAACTCACTTTAGGAGTTTTTAAGTACCCGCGGGAGATCTGTATTTAAGATAGCCCGTCGGTCAGAGGGGTGATATATTTTGGTAGCCCGACTGGAAAACACAATAGCCCCGGGACGTCGGGCTAGCGATTTTGCGAGCCCTGCGCTCCCTCCGGTCTTCTAGTTCAGAACTTCTTTGTGTGCCTAGGTTCCGCCTATCTTCAATGGGCGGCAGGTCCTTTTCTGTCACGGCACCCAAACTTTGGAATTCGCTTCCCCTGGCACTTAGAACAGTCACCTCTTTCAGTAAATTTAAATCAAAGCTTAAAACATATTTGTTTAATCAACACTATGTCTTTATTACTTAATCTGTGTTATATGCAACTGCATTATTTTATTACTGAATTGGGCAAATGTCAAATGTCCACTTAATTTGTTTCTTTGTAATGAGTATTTGTTGTATTGGTGTACCTTGTAAAGCGTCCTTGAGCCTGGGAAAGGCACAATATAATTTAAACATTATTATTATTATTATTATTATTATTATAAAAAAGCATAACGGCTAATGCTAACGGAAAGGAGACCAGATGCCGTTTTATTTTAATGTATGTCAATGGAAGAGAGACTTCACTATGCTGAATAAACAGCTTTTTAGAGGAAACCGCTCATCATTTAATAAATCGATAGCCTATTGGCTAATCTTCAAAATTTTTTACACTAAGCAATACTTTTGGATTGAACTATTTTTAGAGTTTACACAGAAAAAAGCCATTTTACAAGAGAAGTCACTGACTTTTTGTGACAGGTGGAATTCAGTTTACGGCACTTCCCATTCATTCCTATGGTATCCGTAAACAGCGATTGAGTGTCGCACAACTCTGACTGAAATTCAATTATGTCAAGGCTGTAATGTGATTGGTTATTATGGCACACGTGATCCAAATTAGTCGTTATGCTTTCTTCAATAGTAAGTAATACAGATCCTCTCATCTCCCTATATTAAGACAGTAGGTGTGTTCGACTTGAACCACGACTACAAATCGAAATGAAATTGCGATTAGGCAAAAGCTGTGATTGTCATGCGCATCTTGTCAGTGAAACACTCCGAAGTGTCTCCATCTCCATCCGAAGGCCAGGGGCACTTTCATGCGGAAACTCCAAATACGCCCCACAGAAGAAATTCAGGAAATCCCTATCCACCTTTTTTTCCTGTAAAAATAGGCACCATTTGTAAATTCTATGGGTCTAGCTTCCAGTCTCATCCGCGTCCAGCTATTTTTAGCTGTACAAAACAGTTTGTTTTGCTGCTTGATATTGAAAATTGGTGTGTTAAAATATTAAAATATTAATAATTTAATATTTAATATTATAAAAATATTATTTTAATGTAATATCTTAATTATGAACACTCTAGTTTGTAGTGCAAACAGTTTTACCATTTACTGCACGTTGTTATTCTTCTCGTTATTTCCCTATAGCGG
>NW_015554075.1:580398-580732 GCF_001515605.1 Sinocyclocheilus anshuiensis
AGAACATAAATACAGATATACAGATTAAGTATAAAATACAACTATACAAATATACAAATAAGGTAAAATGTAAAGATTTTGTATAAGAAGTCACATCATCTCACAGAAGGATTTATTTCAAACACTCGACTGATCTTATGAAGTGAGTTTGGAGTAAAAACGTGATTAAATGTGGTATTTTCACGTGCTTTCAGATGGAGCAGCATTTACTACACAGAGCCGTAGTTCACTGAGAATCTACGTAAACAGCTGTCATTATTGTAGGGCTGCACGATAAATCGCATGAGATATTTAACGCGCATCTTATCAGTAAAGCCGGTTCTGTAATCAGCGG
>NW_015554075.1:581269-598427 GCF_001515605.1 Sinocyclocheilus anshuiensis
TTCAGTGAACAACGGCTCTGTGTAGTTAATGCTGCTCCATGTGAAAGCACGCACGTGATGGAGATTTACCGCTGATTACAGAACTGGCTTTCTGACAAGATGCGCATTAAATATCGCATGCAATTTATCGTGCAGCCCTACATTATTGCGAACGATGTCTTCAATTTCATAATCGTGCGATTATATCATCTGCGATTTATTTTATTTCATTTTTTTTGCGTAGCTTGTATGTGAACTACGGCTCTGTGTAGTAAATGCTGCTCCATCTGAAAGCACGTGATGGAGATTTACTACTAATCACAGAACTGGCTTTACTGACAAGAAGCGCATGACAATCGCATTCGATTAATCGTGCAGCCCTATGTGCACCCCTAGTTTTCATGGCGTGGCAACACATTTTCCTCTTCTCTAAAGCAGCGCAACATGGCCCCATCCCCTTTGTTGCATGTTCCCAGGGGTGGGGTTTGTCAGGGTTTGTGACGTCTTAAACCCGGGAAGTAGCTCGTTGTAGTCCCTACGAGCCGTTTTTGTAGGCATTAAACTGCCATAATTTTAAAAGACGATATCTCCATTTGCATTGAACTTTCAGCATCGAAACTTTGCAGATTTTGTTTATGCTCAAACAGCAACATTACACACTAACTAATGTTAAAAAGTTGAAATCGCAATCAACCACCACTTTAACTTTTTGCTTCAATTCTCTTTGGAAAAGTTTAACACCACGTCTATCTCCATTTAATAAGGCTTTTTAAAGATTCAAACAATGTTTAAGATCCTTTGTAACCCATGTCTTGTTGTTAGGACAACATCTTACATGTTTTACAGTAATAACACTGTCTACACAAAAAGTCCACATACCCAGATATGGAAGCATTTAGCATATCGACATAATTGCCACAGTCCTTAAAAAATACATTCCAATCTGGAATTTCAAAACATCCTTTTAGTGTTTAAATGGATTCAAAGTCCCATACCTGAATAGACCTGGGGCCTCATTTATAAAACTCTCCATAGATTTCATCCTAAAATTGTATGTACACACAAAAGTTTTAGTTTAAGATTTATAAAACCATGCATACACCAGAACCTGCGCAAAAACCCCTTTATAAAACCCAGTCAGGGGAAGATTTTACGTACATGCATCTCCACCCGTCTCCTCCCCGAAATAACCATATATGGAGCTTACAACGCCTAGTTTTACTATGCATTAACTCATCTGCATATCATTTCCATGCATGTTCCCATCCACGTGACACCATGTTTAACAGTGAACGTTATTTCACCAAGTACAACATGTTCCTGGATCAACATCCTTGTTGATCCTGGAACAACATTCCAATCAACCAATCAGAATCGAGGGATACGTTTTCAAGAAATGTCAGTTTTAGACTTACAATCAGGGTTAGATGCTTCTACACCCTTGTTATTCACCTATCATTTCCCTCTGATTTTAGGAATAAACTATGGGTAGGGTTAGGTTTAGGGGTAGGTATTGAGTTAGGTCTATATTTTTAGACAGTAATGTTGATCCAGGATCAACAAAAGATATTGATCCTTTAGAATAAATATATCAAAATATCCATAAAAACAAAACGGTTTATAATAGTTATCAGATAAATATTTTAAAATAGAGTTTATCTCATTGTTTTACACTGGCTAAATAGTATTTAAATTGTTTTAAACAATTCAAATCAAATTAAATTTATTCAGTTTTGCTGATAAGGTGAACATCTTTTAGCTATTTTTAGTGGAAACAGATAGACCTATATTCATTGCAGTGTAAATACAATTTTAAAAAGGAAAGTGTAAATCTTACCATTTTCTTTAAGTTGTATCCTTCAAATACAGTGGTATTTTTCATAATGTTGTGGAGATGCCTACACACGACATCAGCCTCCGTGCAGCTGCAGTTGTACAGTAAGCTATTATCATTGGACATATTCAAACCGGACAATGGACCATTCGACAACCGAATCCAGCAGTCCGCTGTAAGTGTGCATCAATGATCATTGTTCTCACTAAATAATTATATTTTCTCATAACATGAGATCTGCAGTTTAGTTTAAAGATGTATTATTGTGCACCTATTGCACTCCTCGCTGTCTTTAGAACATAGCCACAGGAAAAGTGATCAAGCGCATCCACTATAAATGTGTCTAAATTCATCCTATAATTTTTGTTTAACTTCTGCGTAATGACTTTATGTAATTTCAGTGTTTATCTCCATTAATGAGCGTAAATGTGTATATCGAAATGAAAACAGCGTTTAAAATCCTTGTTTACCACATATTCTCACTCCAGGAAAGAGTGGAAGGAAGAGTGCGTATGCACAGTCAAGAGCATCCATACGACACATTTATGCCGTTTTAAAAAAAAAAAAATTATTCAGATACGTGCATGGAAAACAGCGTATGCACATTTCTATGCCTATTTTGTGCATACACAACGTTTATACATGAGGCCCCTGCTTTGCATTTTCTCCATTTTTTTTAGTTTTTGCTTATTTCGAGGCAAGAGAAGAACAGCATTATAATAAGATCGACCCAAAGGGGGGCGTGCCTTAGAAATGTAAGCGCCTGCCTGCCTGCCTGCCTGGTATATTTCCATAGCACAAGTCCAAAGTTTTTTTCCAATCTAGTGGCAGATGTGACATATTGCTCCAGATTCTGCAAAAATGTAGTTACATCACATCTTTTAAAATCTCACACCAGCTGATCTCCAACTCTGTTTGCAATGTTATTAAAAGTGTCAGCAATGCTTTCAACAGCAGGGGCGTGTCTACGTGGTGGCCAGGGGTCCCCAGGTGCGATAGGCTTGTTTTTAGTAAATTTCTAACTGCATCTGGCAGTGGTGGATACTGGCATGTGCAGCTGCCTAGGGCCGCTTTCTTCTCCTCTTTATACTTAATTTTAGGCGGTTTCTATAGTGTGATATATCTCTCCACTCGCAAGCGGATTTCCTTCACTCACACAAAACTGGACGTATGCTTTTAAATATACATTGTTCTTTTATGAATTGGCTCTGTTCTCGCTCAGATATTGCGTGTACATGCTCAAACATTGTCTTCGCATCACTGAAGACCAGAATAGCTTTTTTCTAATTCAGGTGAGGAGTAGGCTTATCTCACTAAATGGAAGCAAGTTGATTATAGTCAGCAAGTTGATTATTTTAATTAAGTGCTTAAATTGTAAATATGCATTTATTCAATTAATTTATTTAGTGCATTTGTATTTTGTTGTTTTTGTATATAGTTTTGCAATAAAAGCATATCAACCAAGGGGTCCAGAAATAATCACTGAGGGTGCTTCTGAAATGAGTAAGGGTGCTCTAGTCTTAATGCACATTTTCACATATTTTGTCCCGTCTATTGCTATGGCTATCACTATGTCAATCATTGCTACTTCGAGAGCGATTCCCACATAAATATGCAGACGTCATTCCCGAAACTTTGCAACATGTGTGTGGCCGAAAAACAAAGTTCTACATTTTAAATGGATTATAGACTAGAAAGCTTGCAAACAGTGCTCATAACCACTAAAAAGCTGTTTGTTTAGTGAGTGTATACACGATGTATTATAACATACATCGTGCCTCAAACGATGACTATAAGAATTGCTCACACTCACTCAGAGGCTGCTGGTGATTGCTTAGCCTGTAAAGTTCTACTGTGTTTTCTTGCCCTGCCTTGTCTTCGTGTGTTTTGATCTTGGACTATTTATCAATTATATGATTGTTTGCTGCCTGCCCTGACCTTAGCCTGTTTTGTGGATTACTCTTTTGGATTGCCTTGGATGTACTGCTTTGTTGGTTTTTGACCCTGCCCATCTGACTACGCTCTCTGAAATAAAAGCTTTACATTTGGATCCTCAACTCCATCGTCATGCCTCCAACGTTACAGAAGTGCACCTGTTAAGAGTGGCACAACCCACACTTTTATGATTTAGGGGACTATGCCGTTTTCATTCCAGCCAAAACTGGAACAGCAGGTGATTTCACTTTATATTAGTTCATCAGTGAACTTATTCATCATTTTATTAAAAACTCTTCACAACACTCAAGAAATCCCCCGTTTCCCCATATTTGCTGGCTATGTGACACTACAAGGGCAATCTCTGTCTTTATTAAATTTAAAGTAATCTACTTGCGAGGGCGCTTTTGAAAAGTGCAGTTTTAACAATATTCATCGGGATAGTTAGCTTATTTTGTTCTTTTTACCCGACAATAGTTATTACCCTGCCAGAATGTAAAAATATTGCTTACTTAACTATGCTAAGCTAGGAAGGTTAAAGAGATAGTTCACCCAAAAATGAAAATTCTGTCATCATTTACTCACCCTCATGTCGTTCCAAACCCGTATGAGTTGCTTTCTTATGTTGAACATAAAAGAAGATATTTTGAAGCTTGCTGGTAATCAAACAGTTGGTGGTTGCCATTGACTTCCATAGTAGGAAAAAAAATACTTTGGAAAGTCAATGGCAACCTCCAACTGTCTGATTACCAGCAACCTTCAAAATATCTTCTTTTGTGTTCAACATAAGAAAGCAACTCATACAAGTTTGGAACAACATGAGGGTGAGTAAATGATGACAGAATTTTCATTTTTGGGTGAACTATCCCTTTAAGTTTTAATAGATTATCAACTCCAGAAACAATACTACTATATGAAAATGACTTACTTCAATTTACAGTAAAAAACAAATTTAAAATACTTGAACTTTCAAGTATTGAACTTTCACACACAAGCTCAACCAAGACCAAAACAATGGATTTTTTAATGCCAAATTTACAAATGCTTTCACAATGTATGTAAGAACAGATAACATAATTTTCTAAACCTAACTTATAGGCTAAAGTCAAAGTGAACAGCTGTTCATATTGTGACTTGAAACACAAATATATCCCCTGTTTTTTATTCATTAATGAGAAACAGCTGATTGAAGTTATGCAAATATATAAATTACAGCTGATCCCATTTAGGAAACACACTCCGGTGTTGAGGTTCTTTCAATTGCATGACCATACGGTATAGAGTAAAAGAGGACCTCTTTGGGCTGATATTGTGTGGAAAAGTGCACTCCTGCATAAATGTGAGATTTTAGAAGACCTGCACAAAAGACTGGTGCCAGAGGTAGAAACTTGACAGGTGGGAAACCACTTGTCAATATATGTGATCACATGGGCAATGTGGCATTCCACCATTCCCGTGCAGTCACAGACTGGTTTGACACCCATCTGAGAATGATGTCCATTTTCCTTGCCCCTTACTCCACTTTCCTCAATGTCATTGAGGAGTTTTTCTCAGCCTAGAGATGGAAGGTTTTTGACTAAATGTCCCTCCTGGATACAATGGATGCTGCATGTCAAAACATCACAGCTGAACACTGCCAGGGGTGGATAATGCATACCAAAAGATACCTTGCCAGAGAAGAACATATCAGGTGTGATGTGGATGAGAACATGTGGCCGAATGTAGAAGACCAGGCAGATTAGAAGATGACTTTTTTATGTATTTTTTTTATTCTTCTGTGGCCTTTTCTGTTTGTATATTTTGTATTTTCATATAATAAATGCAACTGTATTGCCTATTTTTGTTATCTTGCAGTAATGTCCTGTTGCAAATAAAGCCTTTACTTCAGGTCATTCATTTTTTGTATTGAATTTCTGTAGCAAAAGAAACAAAATGCAAGCATTTACCAAACCCGACAAAAAAAAAATAAAAATGTAGAGAGGCTTCAAAAAAACTGCAAAACACAATCTATGACCAATACAATATAGTATTGTATAAGGGCAGATCTGACACATATAAATAATGCAGTTTCTGTAATTCCGTCTGATGTTAGTGTTTTTATGACATTGTGCTATGATTGACTAAATGTTCCTGTTGGAAGAGAACGTGTTATTGTTTTGGAATAATTATTTGATTTTGAGGCATATTTGCAGTGTTTTATATGACAGTGTATTGTGTTAGTGTATTATTGTATTTTGAAAATTAGTGTTGTTGTTTAGTTTACAATGTGTGATTTTGAGCATGAAATTAACCATTTTGACAATTGTGTGTTGTAGGTGTTTTGGTGTGTTAAGAGTTTAGAAAAACTGTTAGGAGAATTGAAAAAAGTGTCATAGGGATTGTAAGAAACTGCAAACGGTTATTTCGGGAAAATATTCTCACTGTTATAATTACTGTAAATATTCTCACACTCCCACCAACTGGACTGGAGTGTGAAGCATCAACGGGGAAAAATAAAAAAAATAAAAATAAATTCTACTTTCCAATTCTGTTATTTTGAGATAAATAAGTATTTCTCTCTGTACCCTTGACTGTCTTGAGGCACAACTTAATAGATTTGATAGATTAAAATTGATTATATATCAATTTTCGTTTATATCGATTATATTTCAATTTCTTAATCAACTCTTCTCTTTCCTTGGTAAATACTGCATGCACAGTGTAGAAGTAGGCTACATGCTCAATATTTTCTGCTTCACTACAGCATACATAATCCAGTTTGATGTTTCCCTATTGTAAACAATGAGTGATTTAAACCAGAATGTTCTATTCAGAGAACAAACGCGAGACACGGGAAGTGGAATGGGGAAAAAACACAAGGTTGCAAGACGTGAAGTTAATCAAGAAAAACAATACAAAAGTAGCGTAGTGCAATGAGAAAAATTCTGTCAATGTGTGAACCAGCCTTACCAAACAGTTAGCACTCAAAACTTTTTCTGCATAGTTACAAAATTGTAATGCTGCCTTCGCGTGCCATTCGGAAACTTCCTAATAGCCACTTCTGAAGTTGTAATGCAAGTTTTTCGTGTTCAAGTGCTTTGTTGCATTACACTTTTTTTATTTGCTTTGGCACTATTTTCATAAGCAACTGTTACATTTTCAAAACTCTTAGTACTAATATCACAACAGATCATCAAAAGTGCACCTTTTTCCCCAAACATTTCAACATATTTTTAATTGTCTTAGTACAATACACACAATCACAAAGTACTCTTTTCACTACACAAAATAAGTGTTTCATCTATATAAATGTTTCATCCATATTAACTGTCTTTCATAAAGCTCTTACTATCAAACTTTTTATTTGCATGACTTCTCATTCCGTTTAATACATTTTTCTATTATTTAATCTAACTCATCTTAATGGTTAATCAGTGAATCACTTGGTACATCTATACATATCTATAGATATAGATTCAATAGATATAGTTTCTAAAGAACTTGTTTGCAATTTAGGGATAACCAAATGTAATTAATTATTTTTTTACACTATAACACTACAAGTGATTTATCTTATTTGTACTAATTTGTTATATTACTAATTTGTAAGTGTGTGTGAGTGAGTGGTTCAGGTAAACCCTATGTTATTACAAAAATGGCAATATCCGAAATTCTGGTCCTTGTGGGAGATTTTAAATTTTTTTATGAGAAAAAACAGAATTTTCGTAGGTTTAGGAGTAGGGTTAGTGTAGGGGGATAGAATATACAGTTTGTACAGTATAAAACCCTTTACCCCTATGGAATGTCACCATAATGATAGGAATACCTGTCTGTGTGTGTGTGTGTGTGTATCTGTTTGCGCGTGTTTGTGTACGTGTGTGTGTGTGCTTGTTTATGCTACATTGTGGGGACAAGGATAGTAAAACCTCAAATTTTTTCACCAAGATTTCACCGTGCAACAACATTCCAAGCAACCAATCAGTACTGAGGCATAAGTTTATAGGAAATGTCAGTTTTAGCCTTACAATCAGAGTTAGGTGCTTTCCTTCCCTTGTTATTCAACTATCACTTCCTTCTGATTTTAGGAATAAATTATGGGTAGGTTTAGGTTTAGGTGCACTGATACCTAGAATGCAAATCTCAGTCTTTTACAATATGTATGGGGAGTCCTTGCTCCATTTCTCCATCCATCTAAAGGTTAAAGACCCCTCTCTAAACATTTCTTACTTTAACATTATAATACAGGTTTTTCAACCTTTTGACGGTGTTATTTTCTTTATGTGTGTAACATTTTTCATGTAGTTGAACTGCCGGCCAAGTAAAATATAGATAATATATTCTTTTCCCATTATGAGTTAAACATTAATCCACCTGCTATAAAATATCAAGTCAATACTTTCCATTTTCCACCATTGTCTCTATACAATCAACCATCTTCTTCTTCTTCTTGTAATGTTTAATGACGGTTGACAAACCAACTTAAGGTGTATTAAAACAAAACTGGACTGGTTTGTGAACCATCAATGGGGATAAAAGAAAATAATTAAAATTCTACTTTCCACTACTTTTACAGGTTTTTGATTGGTTTGGTACTATTTTCATAAGTAAGGTGTACATTTTCAAATCTCTTAGTACAAAACTCACACTTGTAACACCACTAGTCATTCTTTCAAAACCTGATCTCATGATTTCATTGTAGTTGCACATATTTTCATTCCACATAATCATTGTGATATGTATTGAGATCATTTGGTTTAATCACCAAAACACAACAGTAAGATTTTCTTTCAACTTAGTACTTTTTACAATCAGTTCATTCAAGAGCACACAATGCGAGATACATTTCAAATCACCTTTGTTGCTGAAATAATTTCAGTAATAGAGGCAATAACTGTCATGTTAGAAAATACACTTACATTACCTAACTTATATATCTCACATAATATCCTTAATGTTTGTAAAAGTATTTATCCAGTGTGTTACTCTATCAAAAGGTATGATAGAGGTATGACATGGCCATAAGGTTTGGTGCTAGAACAGGGTTTACTGTCAATGCAGTATGGCATATGACTGAATCTATACTGTAACTGAACTTTTCAGATGAAAGGTGAGTTATAGTAATGTGCAGTCTTCTTTACCATGGTAATGCCTCTGTATACAGTATCACATGGCATAATGTAATGTAATTTGTATTTAATAATGTATTTGATTCCATCTGTCTCCCTTCTTCTGATACATCGCTAATCAATCTCTGATCAGTTCCTCTCCCTTGATTGATTGATTGATACTTTATTGGTCCTTTACAGGAAATTACATTTTCACGGCAGCTTCAACACACAAAACACAGCACCACACATAACAAACAAGTCATTTCTAACTCTACAAATCTACAATATAAAAGCGAGAGAATGAAGTGCAAATAATAATAAGTACAAAACTACACTGTACTAGATATTTACTATATATACAGTACCAATAATTCATGTTATCATCACATTAAACAATCTGATAGCCACTGATAGAAAATACTTTCTGCTGTGCTCAGACTTGCATTTTGGTGCAATCAGTCTGTGACTGAAGGTGCTGCTATTGATCACCCCCAGAGCATGGAGTGGATGTGAGGGATTGTTCATTATCGATCTCAGCTTAGAGAGTATTCTCCGCTCTGCCACGTGCTGGACCGTGTCAAATTCTATACCAACAACAGAGCCAGCCTTCTTGAAGTTTGTTGACTCTGCTTCTATCTCCCATGCGGGCGCCCTCTCCCCAGCACACCACAGCAAAGAACAGAGCACTAGCCACCACTGTCTGATAGATGCTACACAATAGGGGATGGCTGATGTTAAATGAGCCTCCTTAAAAAATAAAGTCTTTGACCCTTCATGTACACCATCTCCATATGGCTCTTCCAGTCTACCTTGTTGTCAAGCTGCACACCAAGGTATCTGTGGCTGGAGACCATCTCCACCTCGATGCCCTGGATAGTGATCGAAATTGATTGTGTCCTCCTCTTCCTCCTAAAATCTACAACCATCTCCTTGGTTTTTAAGATGTTATGATGGAGATGGTTGTGGTCACTCCAGTCCACAAAATCCTTAATCGTTCTCTTGTACTCCTCCTTATCTCCCTTAATTAAGCCGACAACTACTGTATCGTCAGAGAATTTCTGAAGGAAACAGCTATCAGTATTATACTGGAAGTCTGCAGTGTAGATGGTAAACAAAAAAGGGTCCAAAACAGTTCCTTGTGGCGCTCCTGTGCTACTCAGAATAGTATTAGAGACACTATTCTGTAGACGCACATACTGTGGTCTGCAGGATAGATAGTCCATACACCACAGGACCAGTGATGAATCCACCTGCATTCTCCTCATCGTTTCGCACAACAGTTGAGGCTGAATTGTATTGAAGGCGCTTGAGAAGTCAAAGAATGTGAACCTCACAGATGCATCAGGAGTGTCCAGATGTGCATAGGTCCTCTGTAGCATGTAAATGAGAGCATCATCTACAGCAATATAAGGCTGATAAGGAAACTGTAAAGGATCCATGTAAGTTGACACACTAGCCTTGATGTAAGAGAGGACCTGTCTCTCAAACGTCTTCATAATATGTGAAGTGAGTGCTACAGGTCTATAATCGTTGTGGTCACTAGGGTGTCTATTCTTGGGAACAGGGACCAGACAAGATGTTTTCCACAGTCCAGAGACCTTCTGTAAATACAGGCTTAGATTAAACAGGTATGTGAAAATGCCACACAACTGTGCAGAGCAGGTCTTCAGCAGTCTGGGGCTAATACCATCCGGCCCCACTGCTTTCCCCGGCTTCAGTCGGTCCAGTTCCCTCTTGACCTGAGATGGTTGAAGAATTAAAGGCGGAACTACTGACAGAGAAGGGAGAGAGGAGAGAGGACTCTGGGGAGATAATATCATGGGTAAGATGGTGGGAGGAGGGGCAACAGCACCCGACAGCAGGCCGGATGGGGCAGGCTGGGCTAATGTGGGTTTGTCGAATCTATTAAAGAACCTGTTCAGATCGTCAGTCAGGTTCTGGTCACCATCCAGCGAACCCCCCTTCTGCTTCATACCCGTGATCGTCCTCATGCCAGCCCAAACCCCCTTCGCTCCATCCTGCTGCAGTTGTTTTTCTAATTTGCACCTGTATGCTTCTTTCATCTCCTGAATATTCACCCTCAGTTCTCTTTGAATTGCTTTTAATTTTTCCCTGTCCCCCACTCTGAAAGCCTTTTTCTTCTCATTTAACAGGGTCTTCAGGCTGCTAGTTACCCATGGTTTATTATTTGGGAAACAGCGAATTTCTCTGGAGGGCACGATATCATCATTACAAAAATTTATATAATGGGTAATGCATTCTGTCTGCTCGTATCGTCCGGAAGCCGGTAAAGCTGGTCAAAAATTTGGGAATGCTGACCGTCAGCCACGTCTCAACCAGACATATAAGGCTGCTCTCCTGATACATTTTCTGGCTTCTTACAAGAGTTTCTAGTTCCTCGAGCTTGTTAGTTAAACAGCGAACATTTCCCATGGTGATAGATGGTAGGGATGGTTTGAACGTATCTCTCCATGCTCTCTCTCTGCTCCTCTTATTTCTCTTCACCCCAGCGCGAATTTCCCGATGTCTCCTCAGTAATATTTCCTCAGGGATATCATGTATGATCCCGAATTTTGAATCTTGTGCCAGGTCAAACAGTTCTTGTCAGGTATATACCAAAAGTCTGCAGTCCTCTGCCCATATAGATTTTCCAGATGTCAAGTCCATATCAGCAATAAAAACACAATCGCTAAAAGCACTACAAACACACAGAAAGCTGCACGCTTCAGGCTGCCGCCTCACCGGCGCCACTCGGAAAACTGGAGCTCTGTGCTCTTGTATCCTGCTGTATGTTCACAAATTGCAAAACACAGTTTTACAAATGAGGACGTCCTCAAAGGGAGGTTTTTGGTGATTTTGTCAGGTTTTCTCACTTCTGGGTACTAATTTTTCCCCAAAATATGGTTAAGAAGGTTCACATGCGCGCTCACACACACACACAGATATTCCTATCACTATGGTCACATTCCATAGCAGTAATGGGTTTTATACTGAACAAACTGTATCCCCCTACACTAACCCTAATCCTAAACCTACCCTTACAAAAAAAAAAAAATCATAGAAAAAAAGTCTCCCACAAGGACAAGGATTTTTGAAATCTTTTGAAAGTGATGATTAATAAGTTGTATTTGGGTTTCTAAAGTAAAATCAACTGACATTTTAAAAATATTTCATGCACAAGTTCTTTTTTAAAAATTAAAAGCTTAAATAATACTTCTTGTTTGTTTTGTGAAACAGTTTATTTATGCCAGCACTGTTTTTATTTTATATATATTTTTTAACCCTCAATCTGTCCTTCCTCAATCCTCAACTTTTAAAATGGTTACCTTCATCTCAGTGGAATAAGATTTTGTGACATTTCTACATTTTCTATCTATATTCACATAAAAAAAAAAAAAAAACTGGGGTTGATTCGGTTGTTCTGAAGGTATGTAAAACATTTTTTTACTAATCTGGTATTTGGGGTCAATATGACCCCACATTGACATGAATGGGAAATGCGAAAACATCTATATATTATTTTTTTCTATTAAATTAAAACTGCCGGCCAAGTAAAATATAGATAATATATTATTTTCTCATTATGAGTTAAACATTAACCCACCTGCTATAAAATATCAAACAGTATCAGATTGCTTTCCATTTTCCACTGTTGTCTCTATATGAGCAGCCATCTTCTTCTTCTTCTTGTAATGCTTAATGACGGTTGACAAACCAACTTGTATTACCGCAACCAACTGGACTAGTGTGAAGCATCAATGGGGAAAAAGAAAAAAAAAATAATAATTTAAATTTTACTTTCCACTACTTCTATTCATGTGTTCCTCAGTTCTTCCTTTTATTTGCTTCACTCAGTGGAATTACAGTTTTTTTTATTCGCTTTGGTACTATTTTCAGAAGCAAGGTGTATATTTTCAAAACTCTTAGTACAAAAATCCAAACTGATCACACTTTTAACACCACTAGTCATTCTTTCAAAATCTGATCTCACAGAAAACATCACAGTCTTTTGTTTTAAAACAGTACTTCAGGGCTTCATCTTTCCCCTGGGGCCAGTATTTTAATGTTCTGTTGGTGACAGTCAGCCTCTTAACCAATGGTATATAGGAGGATATAATATAGGATATATTGCCATCTTTGTTGGGACAATTTGCTCCCATAACATAGGGTTTACCTGAACCACACATACAGTATATATACAAAATAGTGGTTATCATCTAAGATAAATCACTTAGCGCCAAAAAAAAATAACATTTGGTTATCCTTAAATTGCAAACAAGTTTTTTGGACACTATATCTATTGAATATACATCTAGATATCTATAGATGCTCCAAATGATTCACTGATTAACCCATTTAAGCCCACCGGGTTGTAGTTGCAGTTTATAGTTGTCATTTTCCTTTTGTAAGTATTTTTCTAGATGTTTTCCATGTTTTATTTCTCAATGACATGCAAGCAAACAACCAAATAAAGGATTTCAAGAAAAACAAAGGGGGGGGGGGGAAATAAGGTATTCACTTCCTTCCTGTCACATGAGGCTGTCAGGTTCCTACCCCTACTTCCAGGAAGCACGGCGAAGGCAAACCCTCCCAAACAAATTTTATTTTAATGTTACTAATAAGTATTTTCCAGTTTTCAAGTGACAGCAGCAGTTTACAAACTTCCATTAGTCACACAAAAGGAAAAATGGAAAAATAAAGAGCTAACGCATGGGTTTAATTGCTGTAGATTTTCCTTTTCTCCCTTTTATGACATTATGTCTTGTAAGGGGCAAAATATCCTGAAATGTTTGAAAAAAGTTCTCTTTTGATGATCTGTTGTGAAATTAGTACTAACAGTTTTGAAAATGTACTAGTTGCTTGTGAAAATATTACCAAAGTGACTGAAAAAAAAAATATTCAAGTGTTCTTCAATTCTTCCTTTTATTTCTGCTTCAATGGTCTTATGATGGTATTCCTGTTTGGCCAGTTTGTCAACTACTTCCACATCCCCTGTCCTTTAAAGCCCTTCTCTTGCAGTCCGCAGACAGACGCTATCTTGCTACTGAAACTGATTTGTGTTTTGCAATCTGGATCTTGATATAGCCTAATAATGTCCTATAACATTCTGTATCTGCTGCTTTTTGTGCTGTTCAGCTGTAACTGCAGCAGTATGTCTGAGGCACAGGAGGAGGAGAGGGAAGCACTCACTGGCAGGAGCGAGTCTTTACCTGTGGAGTTTGGTGCTGGTGGGAATCAGCAGTCCTGCCTCATCACAGGTCTTTACCCACTGTTGGCAGAGCTGAGCTCCAGTCTTCAGTCTCTGAAGGCCAGCATGGACCAGGAACAGTTAAGGAGAAAAGGTACTGTAAGGGCCGGTTCACACAGAACGCATTTTTGCTTTGAAAAATGCGAGACACAGGAAGTGGAATGGGGAAAAAAACAAGGTCGCAAGACGCAAATTTAAACAAGAAAAACAATACAAAAGTAGCGTAGTGTGTTCTGTCAATGTGTGAACAAGCCTTTTAAAGGAATACCGAACAGTTAGCATTCAAAACTTTGTATGCATAGTTACAAAATTGTAATGCTGCCTTCGCGTGCTTACGGAAACTTCCTAATAGCCACTTCTGAATTTGTAATACGAGTTTGCCATGTTTAAGTACTTTGTTGTCGGAAAGAAAAAAAATCATGGTGGACAGCCTATTCATTCTTGCCTGTTTGTTAGGGAAATTTTATTTAAGCCAAAAGGTATAGATTAGAAGATATTTAGTCAATATCTGACAGGTTTTGATTTAAATGAAGCGTCCCATTCATTGGTAGCCATAAACATTCACAGTACTATCTAGGTATTCAGCTGGCTGACGATTCCTAAATTTCAGTCAAATAAATGCTATTTTCACTGTGTTCAATACATACAATATGCATTAAATCGTTAAGTATATATGTAAATATACATGACTGTAATGGCAGGAGAAAGCAATGTAGATGTTGTGAGAAAAAAAAAAACGGAATAAAACTTTACAGTACTACTGCTATGTTTCTCTCCTCTGCCATATTTAAAGTTTATGGCTCGCCCAACTCAGAAACTCAGGTATCAAAATTATCTCTGAGTTTCTCAGTTGTAAATAGGACTAGGGAGGCAGTTCATGTCCAGTTTGTGACTAGGAAACTTGTATTTACGATCATTCCGATAGCACGTGAAGGCAACATTAGTTACAGTATTATGTTGAATCAATGTGATTTCTGATTTATCACACAGAAGAACATAACATAGCATTTTCTGCTACACTCGGAAACAGAGGAGATGTTGGGCCCTTCAACACAAATGTCCCACTGGTTTACCAAAAAGTCTTTTTGAATGCTGGGTCATGTTACAACACAGGCACTGGTATGTGGTATTTACCTTGTATCATCTTGCATATTTAAATGACACTCTGAACCCTACAGTTAATTAATTAAGTGCAGTTATCACAGCAAGTTTGCAAACACATGATATATGACAATTAATTGTTGGCTATACTATACAGGCATTTTCACAGCACCTGTTAAAGGAGTCTATTTCTTCAGTCTTTCTGGACATAACAAGACATCCAAACCCATGGCTCTAAGACTCTTTAAAAATGGAGAGCCGATGACAATTATATACAACCATCCTCTAACCGATGCAGGTATCCGGTATGAATCATTGTCTAATTCAATCACTTTGATGCTGGAGAAAGGAGATCAGGTCTTCGTACATCTCTTGGCAAATACATGGGTGTTTGATAATAATGATAATCTAACTCTATTTACTGGCCATTTGGTCTTTCCTCTTTGACCATCTTATTACAGTTTTCCCTAATTGCTTTGGGTCAGTTTGCGAATTATCTTTTATTTTTTTCTTAAAACAGTAAGTTCAATTTTCTCCCAGATTTTAATAATTGCTTGTGTTTTGGTTCATGTCTGGAAAAGAGTAACAATCAACAATCAAGTTTGGAAGCATTTTTATGGAGCTTGCCTGCCTGGATGTCATTTTGTGTCAAATGTCTGTTCAAAACAGTATGCTGTATAACTTTACATGTAAGAAATGTGTAAAAATGAACATGCAAATGTGAATTTCCTGTTTACATGTAACTTTGCCACAAAAATAAATGTATAGTATGCATATAAATAAGCATACTATTGAATTTCCTCAGTAAATTTTCTCCAATGCTGAAATCTGAAAATTGTAATTTAGTGGCATTTGCCAATTTACTGACAAAATAACTAGGTTTAGAAGAATTAATTAAATGTTTTGGGTGAGTTACTATATATTTTGCACACATATAATGTTGTGATGTCCCATAAAACTGTTTTGACAAATGCACTTTCAGTGCAAATTATAGTGCAAAACAGTTTTGAAGAGGACTGTATGAAAAGCTTTTGAAGGTGATTGATACATTTTATTTTGGCTTCTTAAGTAAAATTATTATTAAATAATTAAATAAAAAATTATGTTAAATTATTATTATTTATTTTTTTATTTTTTTTAAGAGAAACTTTTATGATCCCTCATGTTTTGAAAAACGCTTACCATTTTACAGGTTTAAATAAATCTATGACCTCAACTGTACACTGAAATTTAAATGTGGTATTGTTTGTTAGTGCAATACCAAATGTGAGCATTGTCATGCAATAGGGTCATTCCGTGTCAACTCAGCCAAATGTCCCCAGCTCAATTTTATTTATTTTTTAATTTTAGTCTTTAGAAGGATGCTGAACATCATTTTCCTTTTACAAATAAATTTATGTTTATTAGTATAAATTATTGACTTACGTTAATTGGAAAATGTATAAGAGTTTAATCTTGCTGCACAGTCATGGGTGAACAGGGTATACTGGGCTAGCAAAGCTGCCCCACGGAGTGAGAGTCTTGAGAATCAAAGAAGTGTTTTCTTGCCTATCCAAACATGCTGGGCTCTGCCATTGAGAAAATCTAGTATCCATTTGCAAGTCCTAGATTTAATAGTTTCTGTATTAGTTTGGATGGAATACCAGTGTTCATGCTGAGCTGTAGTCAACAAAAAGTAAACTTGCATAGCAGTTTGTTTGTTGTTCGATTTCTTTTTTTCAAGTGGGTCAGTGTGTTATGCAGCACAGTCATATGTCATCTTCAGTAGATCTGATATGGTAGTAGGCAAAGTGTAGGGGGTCCAGGATGCCTGGGGTGATGTGTTTAATGTATTTAAAGGGGTCATATGATGCGATTTAAAGTTTTCCTTTGTCTTTGGAGTGTTACAAGCTCTTGGTGCATAAAGAAGGTCTGTAAAGTTGCAAAGACTAAAGTCTCAAAACCAAAGAGATATTCTTTATAAAATTTAAGAGT
>NW_015554075.1:598439-603375 GCF_001515605.1 Sinocyclocheilus anshuiensis
TCTGTTCCCCTTTCGGGCTTGAACTGATGGTAAAACTAATGACATTATTAACATATTAATAAAACTAATGACATTATTTTTCTTGATATTTACTTTGAAAGCTGAAGCTCGCGATTATGGTAAGGGGCGTTACATTTCCAACGCGTGCTTGTGGTGTTCGGCCAATCACAATGCACTGGGTCAGCTGGCCAATCAGAGCAGACTGCGCTTGTCAAAGGAGGGGGCTTTGTTGAAAACGACGTGTTTGAGAGAGGCGGGGCATAGAGGACCTACAATAATGTAAAGTATTTGAAAAATAATGTGTGTTTTGAACATTAAAGCATGTCAACATATTCTGTTACACCAAATACACAAAATAATGATCTTTAAAATAGCATCATATGACCCCTTTAAGCACCAGTCTTCCAGAACACTACTGTGATGGGTGTAAGTGTTATTGGCCAGTTGTCATTGAGACTGAACTTTGTCTTTCTAGTCTTTTCTATGAAAATCGAGTACAATTTGTGCCATACTTTTACTAAAAATGCTGGGTGGAGAGAATAATGCTTGTAGCATGAATTTGATATTGTTGTGAATACACTTGCACAAGATTTACAGTGCTTTCACAACAATTGCCCCCAGAAATACATGATAAATAATGAGAAAACGTGTATCAGGTGTGTCTAGAGCATTTTATATCGGGGGACAGCTGCATTTGTATTCTCCATTTGTATTTGTATACTTGCAATATTCTAAACAGTTAAGAGTTTTAAATATAAATAAAAAGCATTCTGTCCTGCAATAGAGCGAAATATTTATAGGCTGTTGACAAAAGTGCCAAGTGTATTCAGAAAACACTCAGTATAACATTCACTGGCCAGCAGAAGAAATAATTAGCATTTAATATACTATACAAAGGTTTGTGTGATTGTTGCGTATGGTTATTTTTTAACAAAAAATTATTTCACGAGTTTACCCTTACATATAATCTGATTGAGCAAATAGTAAGCATATTTTGGCATGCTGTCCTGGGGGAGGGCTCCGAGCCTGAAATATAGTCCAAACCCAGAGAACTCCCCCTATCCCTAGTATGGGATGAGAATAGATTAAGAGTGAGGAGTTGGGGTGGAGGAGGGATGCCGTACAACTGTTGTAGGATAGAGGTAGAGGTTCAGCTGACACAGAATAGCATACGCTGTTTACGTTCAGTGGATACTCTCCAAAATGGCACCAGGGTGACGCGGAGGAGACGAATTGTTGAATAAAGTCGTTATTTTTGTTTTCTTTGAGTACAAAAAGTATTCTCGTAGCTTTGTAAAATTACAGTTGAACCCCTGATGTCACATGGATTATTTTACCGATCTACTTGCTACGTTTCTGGACCTTGATCGTGGTAATTACATTGCTGTCTATCAGAGAGCTTTCAGACTTAATCAAAAATATCTTAATTTGTGTTCTGAAGATGAACAGAGGTCTTACGGGTTTAGAACGACATGAGGGGGAGTAATTAATGACAGAATTTTCATTTTTGTGTGAACTAACCCTTTTAAGTAAACCGAGTGTGGTTCAGTACTGCTTGTTTTCTGCTTCTTTATTTTACTGATTCCCAACATAACAATTGGCAACAAGGATGCCATGATGTCTCTGCTCTCTCTGCAACCCCCAGTAGCGTCTCTGGATTGCCCAGGTGAACCGAAAATTCCTTTTGATGCATGGGAAAAGTTATTTCAGAACTACCTGCTTGCTATCGGTGGCAAGGAGTTTTCCGCCGAGAGGAAGAGAGCACTACTAATACACTGTTTGGGAACAGAAGGACAGCGAATTTACAATACTTTGCCTCTTACCGCTGATACATATAATGGATCTTTACGAGCACTGAAACAGTTCTTCTCCCCTAAACTGAATGTTGTTTCCGAGAGATATCGCTACAGACAACGCGCTCAAGCTGTGGGTGAGTCTACAGACCATTACATTGCAGCGCTTCGTGAACAGGTAAAAACATGTGCTTTTGGCGATATGGAGCATGAAATGGTCCGTGATCAGATTGTGGAAATGTGCATGCCCCGAATTCACGAAAGACTGTTATTAGAGCCAGATTTAACCCTTGAAAAGACGCTTACTATTGCAAGACAAATTGAAGCAGCGGTTGCAGATGCCAAAGTCATTGCTGAAGGGGAATCTAAACAAGAATCAGCGATCCAAAAACTAACTAACACGCAGATGCAGAAAAGTAAACAAAAGAGTAAGTCGAGAGAGGATAGACGCATAAAGGGTCAACAGCAGTGTTACCACTGTGGTTCTGCGAATCACCTTGCAAATGTCAAGTCCTGCCCTGCTAAAGACTGCAAATGTAGAACGTGCGGAAAAATCGGACATTTCTCAAAAGTTTGCAAGTCATCACCAAAGTCCGTTAATGAAGTAAGCCTACCTGAAGTGACGGTCCTCAGTGTGAATGACTGAAATACAGATGATGGAGCTCCAATGGGCACTTTTACTGTAGCTACATCCATACTCCCTGCACAGTCTTGCACCATTAAGATGATGGTAGATACAGGCTCGGGTGCATACATTATGCCTCAGAACATTTACAAAGAACACTTCAGTTCATGTGCCTTGTCTCCACCCAAAGTGCAGCTTCTGAACTATTCAAGGGACAGAATACCTGTTTGTGGCTCCTTGACATTGAATGTGACATACTATGGAAAAACAATTGTTGGTGAAATTAAAGGTGGTCGCTTGATTGAACCTGTCACTCACTGTGCAATGCTTCAGCTGCCTAGCAGTCTGCCTACATGTACAGATGGCCCTGCTTCTGTATTAACCTCAAAGGGTTTTGGATGCGCTAAAGACTTCATACACAAAGTAAAGTTCCGCTCAGAAGTTAAGCCTGTACAACAAAAAGTACGTCACTTACCACTATCAGTACGAGCAGCAGTGGCTGCGTCCGAAACCACCTACTTCTCTACTATATAGTAGGAGAAAAGCAGTAGGCGAGCGAATAAGTATGTCCGAATCCTTAGTATTCATAAAAGAGTAGGCAAGAATTACCTGGGTGGCGTACTAATTCTCGCGAGATTCGGACGTGCGTCCAGTGTTGGGAAGGTTACTTTGGAAATGTAATAGGTTACAGATTACAAATTACCTACTTAAAATGTAATAAGTAGTGTAACTTTTCAACTACTTTATTGAAGTAATGTAACTGATTACATTTGATTACTTTTTGATTACTTTTCTAAATCTCTAATGTTTTCAGCGGTTTATCATTTTCAAACATGTAAACCAGGCAGGGTTAACCTTACAGTAGTATTCAACTGATTACTGTCAGACTTTCAAAATCCTTCATCGCTTGAATTAAGATTATATTTCAATTTTAAAGTAGACATTGGATGCAAAATTCACTTTTACATGGTGTTTGCATATAAATGTATTTTAGCAGTGTGTGGACACAACCACCCTACAATTATAAAAATCCAGTCACGCGAGACGATACATCATCATCGAACGTGAAAGAGAACAGCGACGAGGGTGTTTACAAATTCAATTCAATTCAAATCAAGTTTATTTATATAGCGCTTTTCACAATACAAATCGTTGCAAAGCAACTTTACAGAAAATTAAGTTTCTACAATATTTAGTAGTAGCTTATCAGTGGTGACTGTCAGTTAATGTACATATGGCAGAAATGTACGGAAAATCAATTAAAGACGTAATCAAACAGATGATGAACAATTTTAGGAAGCTGCATTTAATTCTGCTAAAGATGTTATGTCATGCTCCTGTGTTGTCTGCTCCAAATTTTGACATGCCTTTTAAGCTACAGGTGGATGCTAGCAGGGTTGGCGCTGGGGCAGTGCTGTTGCAAGAGGACAAGGCGGGAATTGAACATCCAGTATGCTACTTTTCGAAGAAATTCTCCAGCTGCCAAAGAAACTACAGTACCATCGAAAAGGAAGCTCTGGCCTTGTTGTTGGCACTAAAGAATTTTGAGGTCTACTTGTGTAACGGTAATATGGCCCCTATTATTGTATACACTGACCACAACCCTCTAGTCTTTCTGTCTCGCATGGCAAACTCAAACCAGAGATTACTGAGATGGTCTCTGATTCTGCAAGAGTTTGTTCTTGATATAAGGTATAAAAAAGAAGTGGACAATGTAGTAGCAGATGCTTTGTCAATAGCTCATATTGATGACTAACGAATGATTTGTTCCATGAGCTGTCAAATAAAAACCTTTATGGTAATTTGTTGCTTGTGGTGCTGTGACAGGACTCAGACTAGCACTCTTTAAATTAATTGTTGTTCTGAAACAAAAATATAAAGTAAGATAATTTTGTTACTTCTAATACATAAATCAAATTACATTGTGCTGTTAAAATGACTGCTTTTGTATTATATTTGTGAATCTTTGTATGATCTGAAATATCTGCATACTGGTGTGAGCAGTGAGGATGGAGAAGTCCACAGCAGCATCCTGGAAATGATCCAGTGCCATTGATGAGATCCTCCATCACTCCACCTGCCCTTACTGCCTCATCTGAGCCAGATGTTGCAGTGGTCTCTTCATCATCAGTGTGCCCAGAGCCAGCAAGAACATCTAGAGAAAGACCAAAAGACATTGAGGATGTGAGTTTCAAGTTTGTCCTGCTGGTTTCGGTTCATACAACATCAGTCAATGGAGCCCGAGTTTCAGAAGCTTCAAAAGCATCATCAAATAAAATCATGAAGCTTCTGAAATTCAGGCTCCATTGACTGATATTGTATGAACAGAAACCAGGATTCTGAAAAAAACTAAAACAAGGATTGAACAGTGTGGAGGTGAGTAAATAATGACTGAATTTATGTTTGGATGAACTAACCCTTTAAACCCCTCAAATAGAAACTGTATGAAATATATGCATGCATTTATATTATAGAAGAACCTTGGAGGTATAAACTTTAAGAAATAAGCAGCTTTATT
>NW_015554075.1:603527-603993 GCF_001515605.1 Sinocyclocheilus anshuiensis
GGTAGTCGTGCTCATGGAGAGCAGGCACACGAATGTTTGGAGCAGACACAGCAGCAGCCAGATTGTCCTGCACATGTTCTCCCACTCTTGTTCAAGGTTGTGTGGTTCAGGTGCGTCATCATGGTCTTCCTCATCCTCTCCATGCACTCAGGCAATGACAGCCTTGATGTCCCTTTCTCATCCATGATCAGACTCCAGTCTGACTGCAGCAGTGAGGGACGTGATGGACATTAATTAATTATTGGTCAGCATTTATCACTATTGTTCATGAGTGTTGGGGTGGGCTAGCAATGCATTCTGGGGTATATTAATTTTTAAGTAGTAATACTTACATTTTTCGAGTGTAAAATTAACAGTCTTCTCCAAAGACGAGATCTTCTAGCAGCTGATCGACGTCTCCTTTGTGCAGATATTACAAATATTGCAAAGGCTGAGGAAAACCGTACTAGGTATGGCTGTGGAGTTA
>NW_015554075.1:604965-608888 GCF_001515605.1 Sinocyclocheilus anshuiensis
TAGGTCCCCACCGTGACACGAGTCCCCATGAGTCTGTGTGTATTCAGGTTTAAGTCCCCTACACACACACATATATACACACACACACACACACACACACACACACAAAGAAACACAAGTAGATAGAATAGAAAAAATAGAAAGCTAGTGTTAGTTTTTTTAAAATAAAAAAGATAAATAGATAAAGTAGAATTAAAATAGAATAGAAAATACTGGAGTTAGAGGTGTAAATAAAGATGGAACAGATGTGTTTTAGTCGTTTCTATGACAAAACAAATTACATTTTGCTTGTTTTATTAAAATTATATATAAAATTAATTAATTATTGGTCAGCATTTATCATTATTGTTCATGAGTGTTGGGGTGGGCTAGCAATGCATTCTGGGGTATATTAATTTTTAAGTAGTAATACTTACATTTTTCGAGTGTAAAATTAACAGTCTTCTCCAAAGACGAGATCTTCTAGCAGCTGATCGACGTCTCCTTTGTGCAGATATTACAAATATTGCAAAGGCTGAGGAAAACCGTTGGGTTGTGGAGTTACTGATGCTATGAGGTGTTAGATTTCCGGTAAAGCACTTCCGCTAGTAGTAGTTGTATTGTGATTCCGTAGTTTTGCGGTCACTGTGTAGATTTTACAGGCTAGTTTACTTTTAATATGGACCACAGAAAGACTGGCGTACTTTATGTAGTTAGGGGGTGTCAAAATAGCTGGTTCAAGCATAAAAAAATACCTGCAAGACATTTGTTTTGACCATAATCCACGCACCAGAGCTGAATGTGGATGGGGGCACCCTATGATTTGCACATCCCTCTGAAGGGAGAAGAAGCTCGTCGGCTTTGGTTAAAACCAAAAGCCTTAAACTTAAAGAAACCACCGAAATTTCCGTACGTTTGCTCTTTCCACTTCGTTGATGGCAGCTCCAGTCTGACTGCAGCAGTGAGGGACGTGATGGACAGCAGAAACAGGTGAAGGTGGACATGGTTGTCAGCTGCTTCATCAGAATAAAGCTGCAGAATTGGCACAGCTGTGTTGAGATGGCAGTAGGATGTGGGATTCACAGCCTGTAAACTTTCCACTTCGTTGATGGCAGACCCACGGAAAATCACCCATTCCCCGAGAAACGATGCTCCAGTGAAGACTCCGAGGCGACGTCTCGTCAGGATATATCCACAAACAGGTAAGTTACAGCTTCTTGTTAAGTTACGTGCTCTAAAAAAAAGACATTGTTTAAACTATTTCTTTATCAATGACACTCCTATTGGGCATGAGTAATATTTAGTGCTAAGCTGAAGTTGTTGATAACGGTAGAAAACTGTTACAAAAAAGCGCATAGAGGGATAGCTAAAATTTAAATTCTGTCATTTACTTACTCTCGAGTTGTTCCAAACCTATGTTTGGTTACTTTTATTTATTATTTTACTCATTTATTCATGTTTCCTGTTGTCAGTAAATACAATATAATTGTTTCATTAACTTGTGCATTAATTCATTGACTGAAAGTTGAGATGTATTCACATTGGTTGCATTTGTCTAGTGTGTAGTCATGCATAGCTATGGCATATTACAAAACAAATTATATTTTGCTTGTTTTACTATTCACTTCCATTGTAATAAGAAATAATACTATGGAAGTGAATGGGATCCAAGAATAGTTTGTATTAACATTATTCCAAATGTCCTCCTTTGTGTTCAGTAGAACAAAGAAATGTATACAAGTTTAGAACAACTCGAGGTTGAGTAAATGATGAAAATATTCATTTTTGGGTGAACTATCCCTTAAAGCCAGGTACTGTGATTGTACTGAATAAAAGTACCACTGTACTGCGACTGGAACACCATGGTGCCATGTACAAAATACTTTTGCTACTTTTTTGTAATACTTTTTATAAATAGTGGGTGGAGAATTGATCCATTTCTCCTGAGCATCTGACTGACTTCAGTGTTGTGTTTTGCAGATGATGAGCAAGGTGACCATGAGACCGCACAAACGGAGCCATTGCAGCTGCCCTTTCAGTACAGTGATGCCTGCACTCAGTGGGAGGTCCAGGCATTGACAGACCACACTTATGCCTCAGGGAATAAAATATTGTTTAAACAAGGCAACACAGTTCCACACTGAAGATCCCTTAGCCCTTGCCATTCTCAAGAATGACACCAGCTCTTTATTGTACACTGGCTTCACCCTAAGTGTCTTTAAAGAATATGTTAAATTATACACTTCCAATTTTAAGATGCACATAATGGATCAAATTCTGATGACCATGATGAAGCTGAAGTTGAATTTCCTTCAAGGAGATCTTGCTGAATGCTTTGCTGTGTCCCAGAGTGTAGTAAGCCGAATTATCTCCTACTGGATTGAGACAATGGAGGAGCACATGAGTCTACATTCCATGGCATTTCATATGAAATTTAGAATGGTGTAATTTTGGATGCATTGTGTAGTTGTTTGGAATTATTCAGTGTGACCATTAAATATACTGTTTTTACACAAATATTTTCAAGATCTTATATTACTTCTTTCTCCTTATATATGCACACACACAAACACACAATTAAAATGTCAAGGTGCAGTTTATTTTGATTTTTTCCCCCACTGAAAACGATACAATTTAGCAATGCTAGGTAAATAATGGTCAATTTGTCATTTTTTCAAAACTCATGGAACAAATGGAAAACATTCTGAATAGTAGTGTCAAACGATTAATTTAATCCAAAATAAAAAGTTATATAAATAAATAAATATATAAAAAGTACACGCATATATTTTAGTTACAACTTGTATTTTAGATGCAGCCCTAATTCTGCACTGTATAGTAATCAGTTTATGGATAAGGACAAAAAAATATTTCATTACTACTTTAAAACAATCAATAAGTGATTTCACAGATGAAAGAGAAGAAGGAGACATTAGTCATTTACCAGTTATCTAAATCCTCAGTGCAATCACATAACAGTACTGGGATTCACGTCGGCTTTTAAAAACACAAATTCGCTTTCTGTTTCATGTACTATCACTCGACCGACTTTTCCGCTGTGCAGGTACTGATATATGGAGCCAGATTGGCCTCAAAAATAATACATTTATAAAACAAAATTCATAAATGCACAGCACAATTTACATTTACAAAATCCGATTCGTACATTCAAAACACAATTCATAAATACAGAAGTAAAAGCATAAATATTTCCCCAAATGCTCACACAAAAGCATCTTACCTAAATAAATTTAAAATGTTTACACAAATATGTATATATCAAGTTCTTGAATTAATTTCCATCACACATTTATGAATGATGTTACATGTATTTATGGATCGTTGAATCTGCATTTGCAAATCATCACACATGCGTGGACTGCTTTGAATTTGTGTGTGGTATTTTTGAGACCTTCCTGGCAGGTTAAGATTCATAAATATCTTTTTTTGGAGGATGTTCCGTTCAGCCAATCGCGGTGAGCTTTTAATCCACCAATCAAAACGCTCAAAATCAGAAGCTAAAACAGCTATCACCACCTAAGGGAGATTTCGAACACACACAAGCGAAGAGATTTAGCATGGAGGATGAAAACCACACTCAACGAGTGAGTAAAGTCGTTTTTTTATCTGATGGCATTTTCTTATGATTAAAGGTTGTTTTAGTTAATTAAGTGTGCAGTGTTACAAAGTTGTTAGTCCACGCCAGCTTTCTTATATTATAACTGGTGTTTGTAGGAACACTTTAGTAATCACAGGATGAATGGGCGATAAACAATCAGTAAAACAACGATTTCGATGCTAAACTATTGCATAATTTTAAATACGATTTGTAGTCAGTGGGTTCTAAAGTTACCATTGCGACCAGCTATAATCATAAGAAAATGCCATCAGATAAAAAAAATGACTTTACTCACTCGTTGAGTCTGGTTTTCATCCTCCATGCT
>NW_015554075.1:613467-621030 GCF_001515605.1 Sinocyclocheilus anshuiensis
GTTACAGCTTCTTGTTAAGTTACGTGCTCTAAAAAAAAGACATTGTTTAAACTATTTCTTTATCAATGACACTCCTATTGGGCATGAGTAATATTTAGTGCTAAGCTGAAGTTGTTGATAACGGTAGAAAACTGTTACAAAAAAAGCGCATAGAGGGATAGCTACAATTAAAATTCTGTCATTTACTTACTCTCGAGTTCTTCCAAACCTGTGTTAATTTCTTTTTGCTGCTAAAAACAAAGGAAGATATTTCAAAGGTTTGTAACCAAGCAAATCTTGGATCCCATTCACTTCCATAGTAGTAAGAAATAATACTATGGAAGTGAATGGGACCCAAGAATAGTTTGTATATTAACATTATTCCAAATATCCTCCTTTGTGTTCAGTAGAACAAAGAAATTTATACAGGTTTAGAACAACTCGAGGTTGAGTAAATGATGAAAATATTCATTTTTGGGTGAACTATCCCTTAAAGCCAGGTACTGTGATTGTACTGAATAAAAGTACCACTGTACTGCGACTGGAACACCATGGTGCCATGTACAAAATACTTTTGCTACTTTTTTGTAATACTTTTTATAAATAGTGGGTGGAGAATTGATCCGTTTCTCCTGAGCATCTGACTGACTTCAGTGTTGTGTTTTGCAGATGATGAGCAAGGTGACCATGAGACCGCACAAACGGAGCCATTGCAGCTGCCCCTTCAGTACAGTGATGCCTGCACTCAGTGGGAGGTCCAGGCATTGACAGACCACACTTATGAGTCAGGGGATAAAATAATGTTACACAAGGCAACACAGTTCCACAGTGAAGATCCATTAGCCCTTGCCATTCTCAAGAATGACACTAGCTCTTTATTGTACACTTGCTTCAGTAGTGTCTTTAAAGAACATGTTAAATATCTCCAGCAATTCTACACTTCCAATTTTAAGATGCACATAATGGATCAAATTCTGATGACCATGATGAAGCTGAAGTTGAATTTACTTCAAGGAGATCTTGCTGAACGCTTTGATGTGTCCCAGAGTGTAGTAAGCCGAATTATCTCCTACTGGATTGATACAATACATGAGAGTCTACATTCCATGGCATTTTATATGAAATTTAGAATGGTGTAGTAATTTTGGATACATTGTGTAGTTGTTTGAAATTATTCAGTGTGACCATTAAATATTCTGTTTTTACACAAATATTTTCAAGATCTTATATTACTTCTTTCTCCTTATATATGCACACACACAAACACACAATTAAAATGTCAAGGTGCAGTTTATTTTGATTTTTTCCCCCACTGAAAACGATACAATTTAGCAATGCTAGGTAAATAATGGTCAATTTGTCATTTTTTCAAAACTAATGGAACAAATGGAAAACATTCTGAATAGTAGTGTCAAACGATTAATTTAATCCAAAATAAAAAGTTATATAAATAAATAAATATATAAAAAGTACACGCATATATTTTAGTTACAACTTGTATTTTAGATGCAGCCCTAATTCTGCACTGTATAGTAATCAGTTTATGGATAAGGACAAAAAAATATTTCATTACTACTTTAAAACAATCAATAAGTGATTTCACAGATGAAAGAGAAGAAGGAGACATTAGTCATTTACCAGTTATCTAAATCCTCAGTGCAATCACATAACAGTACTGGGATTCACGTCGGCTTTTAAAAACACAAATTCGCTTTCTGTTTCATGTACTATCACTCGACCGACTTTTCCGCTGTGCAGGTACTGATATATGGAGCCAGATTGGCCTCAAAAATAATACATTTATAAAACAAAATTCATAAATGCACAGCACAATTTACATTTACAAAATCCGATTCGTACATTCAAAACACAATTCATAAATACAGAAGTAAAAGCATAAATATTTCCCCAAATGCTCACACAAAAGCATCTTACCTAAATAAATTTAAAATGTTTACACAAATATGTATATATCAAGTTCTTGAATTAATTTCCATCACACATTTATGAATGATGTTACATGTATTTATGGATCGTTGAATCTGCATTTGCAAATCATCACACATGCGTGGACTGCTTTGAATTTGTGTGTGGTATTTTTGAGACCTTCCTGGCAGGTTAAGATTCATAAATATCTTTTTTTGGAGGATGTTCCGTTCAGCCAATCGCGGTGAGCTTTTAATCCACCAATCAAAACGCTCAAAATCAGAAGCTAAAACAGCTATCACCACCTAAGGGAGATTTCGAACACACACAAGCGAAGAGATTTAGCATGGAGGATGAAAACCACACTCAACGAGTGAGTAAAGTCGTTTTTTTATCTGATGGCATTTTCTTATGATTAAAGGTTGTTTTAGTTAATTAAGCGTGCAGTGTTACAAAATTGTTAGTCCACGCCAGCTTTCTTATAATAACTGGTGTTTGTAGGAACACTTTAGTAATCACAGGATGAATGGGCGATAAACAATCAGTAAAACAACGATTTCGATGCTAAACTATTGCATAATTTTAAATACGATTTGTAGTCAGTGGGTTCTAAAGTTACCATTGCGACCAGCTATAATCATAAGAAAATGCCATCAGATAAAAAAATGACTTCGTCATCCTCCATGCTAAATCTCTTCGCTTGTGTGTGTTCGAAATCTCCCTTAGGTGGTGATAGCTGTTTTTAATGCCTGATCAAAAGTTATTGCGAATGTGATAGCCTACTACTACTAATAACAACAGAACCCATTACATAATTGTTGTTATTAAATGAAATATCTGGACATTTAACACTTATTTGATAACATTACAGATTGATCTGAATAAACAGGGTATGTGCAACTTTGGTGTATAAGACAGCAGGCTAACCGGGTAGCTGTATTTTGTGCGAACGATATAAATCATAATGTGATTTTGTAGAAATTGTAATCAGGTGCTAAAAAAAAAAAGAGTACCCATTAAAATGTCTTTACATCAAGGACCCGATCATAGAAACAATGCACAGTACAAGCGCAGCGTTGAGCTTCTTGAGTCTGTTCAGTAAAGAGCGTTTTGATTGGTGGATTAAAAGCTCACCGCGATTGGCTGAACGGAACATCCTCCAAAAAAAGATATTTATGAATCTTAACCTGCCAGGAAGGTCTCAAAAATACCACACACAAATTCAAAGCAGTCCACGCATGTGTGATGATTTGCAAATGCAGATTCAACGATCCATAAATACATGTAACATCATTTTCTTTTCATTTCATATCAATAATGTTTTAGGGACTAATATTAACTTTGCTTGAAAACTCGGTCATATGGGCAAACGCAAAGCGAAACAGCACTCCGAGGCGAGCATGGAGTAAAAATGAGAATATCGTGCCATCCCAACTATTCGCCCCGTATCCTGATGATGCAATGCTGACAGATTTAACCAGTGACTCAGCTGACACTGTCGATTCAGAGAAATCTCTGGCAATTCCACTACCGTGCACCCCAGCTAAAAGCCCAGTGCCAAAACTTCTCCTGAATGTGACCTCAACAAGGTTATGGCTACCATTCAGTCTCTTTCCGCAAAATATGAAATAATTTTTGAAAAGGTTACATCTATGAAGACAATGGTGAGAAACACTGATCAGGCCATTACCTTTCTGAATGAATCAGTGGAAAAACTCCTTAAAGATACCACTAACCAAAGAGAGAGAATTTCGGCGTTGAAAAAGAAGACGTTAGACTTGAGAGAAAAAAATAAACAACTCAAACTTCAGCTGCTGGAGGCGAATAGCTATCGACAAAGATGGGGCCTGAGACTGCAAGGGATGAAGGAGAAAGATCAACAAGAAAAAACACTCGGGATCTGGTGATCAAAGTCCTTGGCAAGATCTCCCCCAAAATTGCTGAGAAATTACCGGAGGTGGTGGATTCGGTGCACAGAATTGGAAAGAGGAAGGACAGTAACTCAGCAAGAGGTATAATCATTCAATTCAGCATGCGTCACTTTCGTGATATTGTATGGAGGGATGCAAGAGGCTCGTAATTCCTGGAGGAAGCCCATCTCCGTTTAAAAGAAGACCTGTCACCTGACGAAAGAGCGGCGCTGGCCAAGGCCTGGCCTTTGGTCAAGAAGGCAAGAGAGCATCATTCATCGGTGATTTGCTTATATCGAAGGTAAAAAAGTTAATATTGATGTTTAGTAAACACTGAATGAAAAAGGACACACACGGACATTTTATGTCTGATGCTTTCTTTGGACCATTCATTGTCCCTCACAACTTTACAATGTGGACTTATAATATTTGTTGACATCTTGTTGCATGTGTAAGATCCCGATGGGTCTATTTGTTTTCATTGTAACGAGTAGCTTAGTCTAATTTAGGAGGTCTTGTTAATTGTTCTATTGTTTGTTTGTTTTGTTTTCTTTCTTGGATGACAGTCTTTAATTTCGGAAAATTAGACTTTATCTCTCTTAATGTCAGAGGTTTAAGGGATTTGGATAAAAGGAAGGCACTTTCTCGTTTCATTAAACACAGGGCGGCTCAAATTATTTTATTTCAAGAAACACATTCTTGTGATAATGACGTAAAGTTTTGGAAATCGCAGTGGGGAGACTGCATATTTTTGTCATGGAACAAATCATTCTGCAGGGGTCGCTGTTTTCTTGAATAAATTGAAGGGAGATGTAGTGGAAACACTGTATTCTGGTATAGGGAGGTGGATTATAATTTTAAACATAGACAATACGAAATGTATCATTTGCAATGTTTATAGACATAATAATAACTATTTAAATGTGTGTATGTTTGAAAAACTTAGCCTGATATTACTAGACCTAAAAAGAAAATACACAGATGGTTATTTACTGATTGGAGGTGACTTCAATGAAGCCCCTAATGAGTCCTTAGATAGATTCCCTCCAAAGAACAGAACATCTAAAGTTTTTGAGTTGCTTTGTGATAAGTTACAGGTTACTGATGTTTGGCGTTTTTTTACATCCAAACGATAAGAAATATACGTGGACAAATAATGCTCTTACACGTAAGTCACGAATTGACTTTTGGCTCTTATCTACTAATGCAGTTCAGTTTGTCTCAGACACTATGATAGATTATTCACCTTTATCTGATCATAGATTTATTTCAATCTCTTTAATTGGAAATACAGATAGTTGTAAAAGAATTCGCGGTTACTGGAAATGTAATAATATGTTACGTTCAGATGCAAATTTTGTAGAATCTGTTAAAAAAAACTGCTTCTGTTTTGGAAGATGAATCTATGAGTTATATCCAAAGATGGGATTTTTTTTAATTCAAAGTTAGACAATTAGCTATGCGCCGAGGCAAAGAACTTAAAGTGGCAAATTCTAAAAGATGTCAAGATATTCTCAATGAGCTTGACAAGTTGTTATCTAAAGAAACTCTTAATACAGGGGAGGAATCCTATTTATCTAATTTGAGAAACGAAATAAATGATCGCTATTTAGATTTAGCTAAGGGCGCATTTACAGTGCCTTGCGAAAGTATTCATACCCCTTCATTTTTTTCATGTTTTGTTATGTTGCTGCCTTATGCTAAACTGCTTCAAATTACTTTTTTTCCACATCAATCTACACTCCATACACCATAATGGTAAAGCAAAAAACAGGTTATTAACATCTTTGCAAATTTATTAAAAATAAAAAAACTTAAATGATTCCATTGCGTAAGTATTCATACCCTTATCTGGGACAGTTGAAATTTAGCTCAGGAACATTCATATTGCTTGTAGATGTTACTACACTTATAGTGAAGTTAACCTGTGGCAAATTCAATAGAATGGGTATGATTTGGAAAGGCACACACGTCTTAATAAAAGGTCTAACAGCTGATAATGCATATCAGAGCAAAAACCAAGCCCTGAGGTCAAAAGAACTGCCTGTAGAGCTCAGAAACAGGTTTGCGTCAAGCCACACATCTGGGGAAGAGTTCAGAAAATAATTCTGCCTCATTGAAGGGTTACAGAAACATGTAGTCTCTGTTACCCTTAATGGAAGAAGTTTGAAACAACCAGGACTCTTCCTAGAGCTGGCCTCCTGGCCAAACTGAGCATTTGATGGAGAAGTGCTTTGGTTGGTGTGGTGACCAAGAACCTGATGGCTACTCTAGTTGAGCTCCATGATCATATGTGGAGATAGGAGAAACCTACAGAAGGACAAACACCACTGCAGCACTCCATCGATTTGGGCTTTATGGCGGTGTGGCAAGACTCAATCCTCTCTTCAGTGAAGACACATGAAAACACACTTAGAATTTGCAAAAAAAAGCACCTAAAGGACCTCAGACTGTGAGAAACAAGATTCTCTGGTCTGATGAACCTCAATTCCAAGCATCATGTTTGAAGGAAACCAACTCTGCTAATCACCTCCAGAGTACCATCCCAAAAGTAAAGTGTGCACAGCCTCATGCTGTGGGGCTGTTTTTCAACGGCAGGGACTGAGGGACTCATGAGAATAGAAGAAAAGCTCAATGCACCAAAATATTGAGATAGCCCAGTCCAGAGCATTCAGAACCTCAGACTGGGCAGAAGGTTCACCTTCCAACAGGACAATGACCCTAAGCACACAGCAAGAGTGGCTTATAGACAACTCTGTGAATGTCCTTGAGTGGCCCAGCCACAGCCTGGCCTTGAACCCAATCAAATATTTCTGGAGAAACCTGAAAATGTGCGTCTGCCCCCATCCAACCTGACAGAGCTTGAGAGGTGAAGAGGTGAGAAGAATAGCAGATAATTGCCAAATGCTGATGAGAAAAGCTTGTCACATCAAACAAAAAACACTTGAGGCTGTAAAGGTGCTTCAGCTAAATATTTAGTTAAGGGTATGAATACTTATGCAATGTACTTATTTCAGTTTTTTTTATTTTTAATTAATTTACGAAGTTGTGACAATTCTGTTTTTGCTTTCTCAATATGGTGTACGGAGTGTAGATTGATGTGAAAAAAAAAACTAATTAAAAGCAGCTTAACATAAGGCAGTAACAACAAAACGTGAAAAAAATGAAGGGGTATGAATACTTTCGCAAGGCACTGTATAAGATCTAGGGCTAAATGGTTCCAGTTACTTTTTTGCTCTGGAAAAGAGAAATATAAAAAGAAAATGTCTAGCAGCGTTAAAAATTGATAATAACATAAACAAAAAACCCTGTCAAATTAATAAATATGTATACTCTTTTTTTTTAACAAATTATATTGCTCAAATTATAATGAAAATTATGCAAGATCCTTTTTACAAAAAATCAAACCTTTCACTCCAGTAATTTCAAGTTTCAAGTGAGTGGTTTGTGAAAATGACCTTTCTTTAGACTAATTTACCAAAGCAATGCAATCTATGAAGTATGAAGAATCCCCGGGCACAGATTGCCTAACTATTGAGTTTTATGCATACTTTTGGGAATCTATTAAGAGACCATTACTTAGAATGTACAATTAATGTATTATTCATGAGGAATTATGTACTTCTATGAAACAAGGTCTTATTACCTTGATACCAAAACAAGGCAAATACCTTCGGTTACACTTTACTTGAAGGGGTGTGCATAAGACTGACATGACACCTTCATAATCATGACATGACACATGTCA
>NW_015554075.1:621659-622845 GCF_001515605.1 Sinocyclocheilus anshuiensis
TAGAAGAAAAGCTCAATGCACCAAAATATTGAGATAGCCCAGTCCAGAGCATTCAGAACCTCAGACTGGGCAGAAGGTTCACCTTCCAACAGGACAATGACCCTAAGCACACAGCAAGAGTGGCTTATAGACAACTCTGTGAATGTCCTTGAGTGGCCCAGCCACAGCCTGGCCTTGAACCCAATCAAATATTTCTGGAGAAACCTGAAAATGTGCGTCTGCCCCCATCCAACCTGACAGAGCTTGAGAGGTGAAGAGGTGAGAAGAATAGCAGATAATTGCCAAATGCTGATGAGAAAAGCTTGTCACATCAAACAAAAAACACTTGAGGCTGTAAAGGTGCTTCAGCTAAATATTTAGTTAAGGGTATGAATACTTATGCAATGTACTTATTTCAGTTTTTTTTATTTTTAATTAATTTACGAAGTTGTGACAATTCTGTTTTTGCTTTCTCAATATGGTGTACGGAGTGTAGATTGATGTGAAAAAAAAAACTAATTAAAAGCAGCTTAACATAAGGCAGTAACAACAAAACGTGAAAAAAATGAAGGGGTATGAATACTTTCGCAAGGCACTGTATAAGATCTAGGGCTAAATGGTTGGAAATGGGAGAGAAAAATACCAGTTATTTTTTGCTCTGGAAAAGAGAAAAAGAAAAAGAAATTGTCTAGCAGCGTTAACAATTGATAATGACATAAACAAAAACCCCTGTCAAATGAATAAATATGTATACTCTTTTTTTTTTTAACAAATTATATTGCTCAAATTCTAATGAAAATTATGCCAGATCCTTTCTACAAAAAAAATCAAACCTTTCACTCCAGTAATTTCAAGTGAGTTTAAAGTGGTTTGTGAAAATGACCTTTCTTTAGACTAATTTACCAAAGCAATGCAATCTATGAAGAAGGGTAAATCCCCGGGCACAGATTGCCTAACTATTGAGTTTTATGCATACTTTTGGGAATCTATTAAGAGACCATTACTTAGAATGTACAATTAATGTATTATTCATGAGGAATTATGTACTTCTATGAAACAAGGTCTTATTACCTTGATACCAAAACAAGGCAAATACCTTCGGTTACACTTTACTTGAAGGGGTGTGCATAAGACTGACATGACACCTTCATAATCATGACATGACACCTACATAATCATGACATGACACATGTCATGAATATGAAGG